>NW_024080852.1:1159623-1217123 GCF_003009895.1 Hyaena hyaena | reverse complement strand
CTGAGAGAAAAGGAAATGGCCAACCCTCACACATCACTTTCTTTCTCTTCAGTGAACTCTCTCTTAATTTTTTAAAAATGTTTTATTTATTTCTGAGAGAGAGAGAGAGAGAGGGAGTGTGAGCGGGGAGGGTCAGAGAGAGAGGGAGACACAGAATCTGAAATAGGCTCCAGGCTCTGAGCTGTCAGCACAGAGCCCAATGTGGGGCTCGAACCCACGAACTGTGAGATCATGACCTGAGCCAAAGTCGGACGCTTAACCGACTGAGCCATCCAGGCGCCCCTCTCTTAATTTCTATAGTATCATGTTCTCCTGAATCCTTAGCTCAAGCGTTTCTTCTACCTTTTGCTTCCTGAGCATGCTTTCTCTGTCTCTTATCGTTGTATTTCTTTCTCTCCTGATATCTTGAGAAATTTATCATGGGTTTATTTTTGTCCTCTAGTGTTCTCTAAATCTTAAAAAGGTAGGCAAAAAATGAATATTTTTGAAAAATATTTCAGGGGCACTTGGGTGGCTCGGTCACTTAAATGTTTGACTCTTGGTTTTGGCTCAGGTCATGATCAGGTCAAGAGATCGAATTCATTATCGGGCTCTACACTGAGCATGGAGCCTCCTTAAGATTCTGTCTGTCTGTCTCTCTCCCTCTGTCTCTTTGCTCCTCTCCCTCACTCATCACTCTCTCTCTCAAATAAAAATTTTACAAAATAAAAATACTTGACTAGCTCATAGATTCAAGAGGAGGGAGGCTGAAAGTCATGCTTGGGAAATGGCTTAGCAGACATGAAGTCCCCACCCCTCAAAGAAGAATCTGGATTTGCCATCTGCACAGGTAGCTTGCCATTAGGGAGGCTGTTGCTGGAAATCATGTCTTAACTCTTCCTGCATCTTTGAGTTTCTACCTTAAGACTCAAAATCCTGAGCAGAAGCATCTGATTGACCTGATCCTGACGTAGCCTCACACTCCAGCCGTGAGAGGGTCGGGACAGGTGGCCACTGGCTTCTAGGCTCCCATGTTGAGAAATGAGGCCCTCCCGCCACCCACATCCACCAGTAAGGGTGCCAAGATAGGAAGGTATCTGGTGCCCACTGCATACAGGTACATGAAGTCCCTTTCCAGGTATCACTACCTGCCCATATTTTATCAAAAGACATGGGTTCATCCCAGATCTGTAACTGTGATTCTGACCTTTCCTCCCCCCTCCCCCCCCCGTGTCCTGTCTTTCGGGCTGCACTCAGAGCCTTCCTCTGGGGTGCTCCGTGGTGCTTCACGCCGGCACGGGCTGGACCGTCATCTTCCTTCCCCTTCTCATACTGTCTCTCGCTTCAAGGATCACTTGAGAAACCAGTGAAAATGCAGATTCCTCAGATTCACTCAGGTTCCTGGTCTGCGGCTGTGCTTCTGGAGGAGGGCCCCGGAATCTTCCATGGGTGGCGGATGGCACGCGTAATTTTCGTTCTGGTAATGGCTGTTCTCTTTGAGACACCGACTTCTCATGTGTCACGAACGCTTACCAACTTTTTCGCTGTCAGATTTGTCACATTTTCCCCTTCCTTCAAAACAATACGCCTTCACTACTGCCCAGGCTCCCTTAGAGCCATTCTGCCCCTTTCTGGGGTTATCCTCCATCTGCCTCACCGTCGCTGTCAGAGAACCTCTCGGAGGCATCTCTGCTGCTTCCGTGGTGATTCCATCAGGGAGACAGAAACTGCCTTCTGCTTTCCGCTCCCTCGCGAGCCGGCTGTACTTCCAGAAATTGGGTTCCGTGTGACCGCTCTGGGTGACTCAGCGTCAGATGCCCAGAAGGGCACAAGCCCCGGCCGAGCGGCGTGGATGCTGCCCGGTCAGGTCTCTGCTGCAAAACTGCCCTCAGTCCTCAGAGTCATCAACAGTGGTGCTGCTGGGGCTTCCGTGTCTGTAACCCCGGCGGCCCCCCCGGCGGCGGACCTGCGCACGTCCCCCACACGTCCAGCCAGTCGTCACGACTTTCTGGCTCGGCCTTCTGGCTCCACCCGAGAGATGTTCTGCAGACTGTGTGCGGAGCGTGACCTGCAGTGGATATTTGTTCCCTCGTTGGGGCAGGTTATGAGCAAGCCCTCATGGTTTCCTTTAGACGTCTTCCTTTTCAAGCTTAATAGTGCGTTCAGAGATTTGTTTTGAACCATGCAGGTATCTGTATAAATTCTCCCAGGGGTTCTGCCATCATTCTCTGCCCTGGAATGGACAGCACAGCGGGGCTTCCCCTCTTTCCAGCAAGCAAGAGGCTAGAATAAGGAGCCGCCCTCCGCGCTGACAGTGTTATACAGTTTTCTCTTGCGCCTTATATGTTGATAGGGCTTTATGTCCTTTCTCTCCTTGGGATTTTCTTTATAGATTTTAATTTAAAAGTTGAAGAGGGAGATCTCAATTTCCTTGGTTCTCTGACCTCTGAGTTAGAAGACGGTTGTAGCAGTAAATCATTAGAGGCAAAGAGGTGAAAAAGTACCATTTGTTCGGGGACACTTCTACATCATAAATTTGACCTGAGACTTACAAGAAGGCTAAACACCAAAAGAGAGGCCTACGTGATCTCTATCCCTGACCTTGAGCAAGGAGTAGCATTGTCCGATGCAGCCGTGAGAAACCCATGGGGTGTCTGCTCGCTTGCTCCCGGATGTGAAAGCCGTGCGCTTGCTGATCAGGTCCAGAGCCCGGCAGTGGGACCGACTGATTGATGGCTCAGTGCGGATGCTGAGCCAATAGAGAACTTACGCGGAGTGCTTCCTGTTTATTTAATAACCGTGGCATGTAGGAGTCTATGTTCACACACCCATGCTGGTGAGAAGTGTCACCTTTAAGCCTTCTAGGCCATTCTACTTCTGTTGCCAAACATCCATCTCTCCAGGCTGCCATTCTCAGTCGTTCTCAGGGCTTCTCAAGGTTCTGGGCTTTTACAAGAGAGACTACCTGGTTTGCTGTCATCTGTTCACACGCGTCATCGCTGAGACCTTGTGATCTTTGAGTGCACGTTCCCTGTGGGCCTGAGAGCTCTCTCGGTGGGAGAGGAGTGGCCGGCCCGCTGCCCCGCGGTCCGACCTCCGTTCAGGTAGTGCCCGGCTCTCCTCTCTGGCCTCTCGATGCTCCTCTCCTAACACAGTGCATCCCCTGCACGGGACCGCTCTTTCTGTCTCCCGCAAAGCTCCTTTCCCGTTGTCTCTCCTCCAGCCCGCTCTCCTCTTCTCCTCCAGCCTGTTCTCAGACTGAATTATTAGCACTCAAAACTTCATTTACTTTTTCTTGAGAACAGGGAGGACCAGGGCTCAGAAAGCGAGGGGGCATGTTCGCCTCCCATCTTTCTAGTGCAGCCAAGAAAAACATAGAGCAGCCTGATCCTGGGAGTCTTTATGCTAACACCCGGGTGTTTGTTCAGTTCCTGCTACGTATAAAATGCAGTACTCGTTCCTTCTTCTCACGACTCGGGGCTGACTCTGTCTTGGACACTCTGTAAAGCGCAGGAGGCATATTATAGTCCTTGCCAACATCACACAGGGTTCTAGGGTGCAACCAACAGAAACCAATTCTTGCCGATTTAAGGAAAAAGGTCCAGGGGCATCAGGGAAGTCTCCCCCTCCAGAATAAAAAGAGAAACTGAAATGATGTGGAGTTCGCCAGATGAATGGGTCATAAGAATAGGTGCTGAGGGAGTGGAGACGTAAGGAGGGGCCAAGCCCTGGGGAAAGGGAAACAGAGGTGGATCACGTAGTCTGCCTCGAGAGGGCTTCACACTTTGGTGAGGAATGGACCTCTGTGCACATACACTGAGGACGTCAGTGCAGCAAGGCAGGGCCTACCCACGGCTCCTCTCGGAAGCAGCCGGCTGTGGTGTTCCTAGAAGGGAAGTTGGCGTCGAGCACCGTGGGGACCTTAAGTGTGAACACCATGGTGGAGCTGGCGTGCAGGTCCCTCTGGTGTTGAAGTCAAGGCCAAGGACCAGGCTGTCTTGTGTAAACAGTAGAGCATCCTGAAAGGAGAAATTGCTTTAAAATTTTCTTCCTCGCAGCCTTGCCTTGTCAGTGGTGAAATGTCATCCCCGAATTTGGAAGGAGCCGTCAGATACCATGTTACTGTGATTGTTCATATTGAACATCTTCCAGAGAATTCCATTTCCATGGTGTCAAACCCAGGTGAATCAATGCAGGCATGTCCGTAAGCAGTTTGATCTTATGCTTTTCATTGATCAGGGAAGTTGTATTGGCAATGTGCATTGTCAGTTATATTGATAATGCTATACACTGCATGCTTGGGCTAAGTACCACTGGTATTTAGAAGAAAGCAAATACCCAATAAGTATGGAAGAATAATTTCTTAAGGTATTAATCTGTATTTTATTATTTTGTTTTGAGAGAGAGAGAGAGAAAGAGTGTATGGAGTGTGTGGGGGGAAAGGGGGGAAGAGGGAGAGAGAGAATTTTTTTTTTTAATATTTTATTTATTTCTAGGGGAGAGAAAGAGAGAGAGAGCGCGTGAGCAGGGGAGGGTCAGAGAGAGAGGGAGCCACAGACTGAAACAGGCTACAGGCTCTGAGCTGGCAGTCAGCACAGAGCCCGACGCGGGGCTCGAACCCACGAACCGCGAGTACATGACCTAAGCGAAAGTCGGACGCTTAACCGACTAAGCCACCCAGACGCCCCTAGAGAGAACTTTTTTAAAAAACATTTTTTAAATGTTTTATTTTGGAGAGAGAGAAAGACAGAGAGCAAGTATGGAAGGGGCAGAGAGAGGGAGACACAGAATCTGAAGCAGGCTCCGGGCTCTGAGCTGTCAGCACAGAGCCCGACGCAGGGCTCAAACTCACGAACCGTAAGATCACAACCTGAGCTGGTCAGATGCTTAACCAACTGAGCCGCCAGGGACCCTGAGAGAGAGAATCTTAAGCAGGCTTCACGCTCAGTGCAGAGCTCAGTGCAGGGCTCGATCCCCCAACCCTGGGAACATGACCGGAGCCAAAATCAAGAGTCAGATGCACAACCAACTGAGCTCCCCAGGCTGTGTTTTAGTATCGCTGCTGTAAACACATCTGGAAGAATGGAAGCTGGCTTCTCTTTGTGGACCACTCCATTCTCCCCACGCCCACACCGACACTGCCTCTACACGGCAAGCAGACATTTGGACTCACGATCAGCGGTCAGAGTGGAAGGTCCTTCCTGCATCTAGAGCAGAGTTAGGAGGAATGTGTGGCCTCAAGTTCCTGGAATACGGTAGCAGGAGGGGAAGGGTTAGGGGCTCTGAAGAGGCCAAAGTGGCCCAAACTGAGCCTCGCTAGCCGACTTGTAATGAGGAAGAGGTGAGTGCCCCCACCCTCAACTGTGTGTGTGCACACGCGTGCGCGTTTGTCACCTGTGAGTGTAAGGAGCCGTGCCTCTTTGATACATTGTTTCCAGGTGGCTAACAGAGTGCTGGTGGGCAGTGGTGTGGGTGGGAGGTAAACTCTGAGAGCTGTGGCCTCCACATTTGTGCAAGGGGTCCCGAGGCCCAGGCGTGGCAGACGGGAATGGCCCCACCGTGACGCGGGTGTGGCCGATAAACACCTGAGCAGCAAACTGCACTGATGGCTCTTGTGCTCCAAGCATGGCTGAGGGAGGTTTCCTCAGCCTGCTGGCAAGTACAGTCCCTGGATCAGATTCCATTCGGTTCAAGGGTTATCATCTCCTATTACAAATAAAGCAAACAAATCTGTAAAGAAGTTGCAAGACTCCTGTAAGACCATGATAAGATGGTGTGAGTTTCTGTGAATATCTAAAGCTTTTTGATGCTGCTGTGGACTAGAGACTGGTGCTATCCAATAGAACTTTCTGTGTGGATGGAAACATTCTAGAACTATAGTGTCCAATAGCCACTAACCACATGTGGCTATTTCAATGTAAAGTTTAATTATTAAAATTGAATAAAATTACAAATTTAGTTCCTCAGCCATACTAGCCGCATTTCAAGTGTTTGATAGACACATGTGGCTTCCATGTTGGACAGTTCGGGAACCAAGAGTCTGTGTCTAGCCTATTTTTCTAGCTGGGATTTTGGAAATAGTTTTCAACTTTTGCTCTAGCTCTGCCTGATTAGAAGGGGCTGCTTCAAGTATTGTGTTGGGAAGGAGCAGGGACCCCATTTAGGTACACGGGGGAAGAATGTGGTGGGTACCAGCGTGAGTGTGGAAGGGGGTGCGGTGGCTGGCTCTTCGATTATTCACCATTTCCTAAATGTTTCCTCACGGGGCGCCTGGGTGGCTCAGTCGGTTAAGCGTCCGACTTCAGCTCAGGTCATGATCTCATGGTTCATGGGTTCGAGCCCCGCATCGGGCTCTGTGCTGACAGCCAGCTCAGAGCCTGGAGCCTGTCTTTGGATTCTGTGACTCCCTCTCTCTCTGACCCTCCCCTGCTCACGCTGTCTCTCTATCGCGCTCTCAAAATAAATAAAACATTAAATAAATAAATAAATGTTTCTTCACGTTAGACTGTATGTGTCAAACTGATGCTCAAACCACTGAGCTGCTATGTGGTCCTGGTTCCCCCGGGCTTGGATCGCTGCCTCTGGGACGCCTCCACATTCCAGTCCCCATCACAGGCGGGGATAGCAGGCCCCGTGTACCACTCTCCCCACGCCAGCAAGCTTGTCTGTTTTGCCCTCTGCAGACTTACACATAGGATCCTTGGGAAAGACTCAGGGCGATCACCGGCTGTGGTTGAAAGAAGTAAAGGGGGAAGAAGAGAACCACTGGTCCAGGTCATGTGTTTTCCTTCTGAGAACAGGTGGAAGCATTGGAGGTGACAGTCCATCCCCGACCACCCTCTTCCTTCCTTTGAACCCGCAGAGCCTTTGTCTACCAATCACACATGGTGACTTTTTGGACGGATTAAATATATTATTGACCTCTCACTATTAGCATTTCTGTCGTTTGCTTAGGGACCCTGGGGAAGGGTACAGGAAAGCCCTGTAAGCTGGATTTGCTTTCAGGACAAGGACAGTTTCCTTCCTCCTCTTACTGTGTGTGGGTCTATTCTTTCCCCAAGAGACAGTGTTTCTTACAGTCAGGAAGCCTTGGGAGGCTAGCTCCTAGCACACTGGTTGACCAAGCTGCCAGTCAGTGGTTTGTTGGTCTGTTGAACCGGAATTTAACCGAAAGCCTTGTATTTATGGCCACACCAGTGCTCCGCTGTCTGATTTTCTCCCTGCAGTGGCTAACTGCAGAGTATCAGGGACATGAACCCAATTCAGGTTGGCCGGCCGATAGCTACCCCAGAGCAGTTGTTTGACCCTTGGTGTCTCGATGATGCCATTGGTACCTATTCCCCGTTGTCTCGGTCCTTTATCACTTATCACAGGGCATGGTGGGCATCATGAACTGAGCTGAAAATATGGATGTTACCCTACTTGGCCAAGATAAAACTGGGACTCTGCATAGACTGTGCGCACATATAGTATATACATGAATGCGTGTATATTTATGTTACATACATACTCATGTATATATGTATATCTACACATAGTCTACATTCATTTTAGCGAGGCTTGGCTGCCACCTGGTGGAGGAAACTCTCCATTATGTGCATTTCAATGAACAAATAAGATAAGATGCATATGTCATTAGTTAACTGTGTGTTTGGGTGCCTGAAAAATGTTTTCAAATAGTTTGGCAGCCTTGGGGGAGTTAAAGACTTTCATGAATATAGCTGTGTTGACGGTGTGTCCGTGGAGCTGAGGGGGCATGTGTGTGGAGTCCTGTCTGTCTGTCTGCCGGTGGGATCACTCATTAATCAGTAAGCCTCTCACACCAGAGCCAATCTCTCCCAGGATTCTTTGCGGCTGGGCGGTTGTGCAAATTTATACCTAACTCCAGAGAGCAGCTGTGAGGCCAGAATTGCTGGGCTCCTCACTGCAGCTGGAGCTGGAAGACAACCCTGCCCATTCCAGCCAGATGTGCAATCTCCCGGCAACCACCCACTTGTAGAACAGATCTCCTAGAGCAAATTGGAGCAGGAAGGAATTCTCATTCCCCTTTACGCGACGACAGCCCTGTGAGCGCGGAGCGTGTATGAGGTAGAAAGGAAACGCGGGCACGATAGATTGTAGCAGTGCTGGGCGCCTGATGGGTTTCACTTAAGTTGAGGTCTTCCTTTCTCATGGCTTAAAAAGACCACACAAACCACAGGAAAGCAGTCTGTTTGCCTTTGAGTTCTGGAACCATTTAGGATACAGGGAAGGTACCTTGATTTTCTAGACTGATTACTATAATAAGACATCGGATCACACTGATACCCCTTCCCAGAATTCCATGGCCCCCTTCCCCAGGCTGCGTGGCTGAGAGGCCACCCCCATCCCCACTCCTAACACCACTGCCTGCCTTGTTCCGCCCCAGGAGCAAGGCCGGGTTCTGTGGGTTCGTCAGGTCAGCTGTGGGCACCAGCACTACCCTTCCCTGGGAGAGACAGAGGCAGACGTCCGTGGAGCTGCTGGGACTTGGCATCCCCGGTGGCTGCCTGGGAACCCTATCGACAAATGGGGTGAACATGCAAGGGGTCGGAACTGGTTTGTAGGCAGAGGACAGAGCCTGTGAGGGGCCCTGAGACAGCACGGAACTCAGAGAACTGCACGATGTCGGTGGGGCGGGAGTGTGGCGAGCAGGGGGAGAGGGAGGCAGAGGGCAGGGGCCATCTGGAAGCTTACTTAGCCCGAAGGCCGCAGCAGGCCGGGCACACGAGCGCTGCTCACACAGGCTTGCGCTTGAAGCCCATCACTGTGGCGTCAGGGTAGAGACGCGATGGGAGGGAGATAAAACCTGAGAAGCGGGGAGGAGCGGGGAGACGGTTGGGGGACGGGTGGTGGCAGCCGGCTTGCCGTCAGGAGACCAGAGATGCCAGTCTGGCTCTGGCATCAACTTTGGGGGAGCCGTTCAGTCTCCCGCTGCCCCGTTTGCTCATCTAGGAGCTGGAGTTAGAGCCTCCTGATTCCGAGTCTTATTTTGAGAGTTTAGTGAACACACTTGCCAAACGAGACGCTTCGGGAGTCCCGTTTGGGTGTGAGGGCGTGAGGACGGCATGGCCGCCTGGGCTTAGCCTGGCGTGGGGGTTCGGCCCGGCCGCCACCGGGTCCCCGCCGAAGCAGGCCCTCGCCTTCCTCACGGCCAGGAACCAGGTGATTTCCCTGCACGTAAGCAGCCTCGTCCTGAGATGGTAGCTCCGCTGGGTTGAGGATGGAGCCATAGCCATTTCTGGTAATGGAACTGTCAACACCACATGGCTGCCAGGCCACTCGGAACAGCGGCGACGCGCCAGCTGGCATTGGCTTCCCGCTGTGCTGCGCGTGTATTAAAACAGCCTGGTAAACATTGCAATTAACACCCTGGAGCGGTGGTGCGCTTCCACGGTAAAAACAGGTGATGGATTTGAAATGCAATTTGAACCTAATCATTCGGGTGAGGTTGTTTCATAGTTGACTGATTTAGCAAACCATTTTTAAAAAGTGCTAATTAAAAATTGCCTGAGGTTATCAGTTTGCTGCCAGAACTACAGAAAAATGGGCATGGAAGGGCTTCGGTCCAGCTAACTACAGAATGAAGCGTCAGACTTGGTTACCACGTCAGAGAATTTTTTAAATGGGGATCTTTCCCTTCGGAGCAGGTCTTGTTCTCCAGGGAAGTGGTCACTGAAAGGCTAGAGTGACAGTGTCTTATGTGGTTTATTTTGTTCATCGGCATATCCAATGTCACTGGGGTAAATCCGTTCTTTTTTCTTTTTTTAAATTTTAAAATGTTTTATTTATTTCTGAGAGAGAGAGAGAGAAAGAGAGAGAGGGAGAGAGAATGAGCAGGGGAGGGTCAGAGAGAGAGGCTGAAACAGGTTCCAGGCTGTGAGCTGGCTGTCAGCACAGAGCCCGACGCGGGGCTTGAACCCACGAACCGTGAGATTATGACCTGAGCTGAAGTTGGACGCTTAAGCAGCTGAGCCACCCAGGTGCGCTGGGGCGAGTCCATTCTTACAAACCTGGCCAGGGGCCACCGGGGTCCCGGCCGGCGGTCTTCTGATCATCCGAACTAGCACTTCAGCTTGTCACCCGGAGCACGCGGGTATCGTGATGTCAGCGTCTGGGCAGGTCAGCTAGAGGCCTGAATGCGCTGTGAGGGTGGCTGGTGCAATTGCTCTTGGTGCTTTTCCACTTTCCTCGGGGCATTCAAAAAATTCCTTATCTCCAGAAAGTCCCAGCAGGAACTAGGCCGTGAGCTCCAAGGGGACGAATGCCATGTTGGTCTCATTCTAGGCTCGACTCCCAGTGCTGGCGTGTGGGACTCTCGGTGAGCCCTGGCTGCGAGCCCTGGCTGAACGCCGGAGCCCAGTGTGCGCAGGGGTTGCTCCAGGCGCTTGGATGCATCCGGGGAAGAAAACATCCTAGCAGGAGGGAGGGCTGACTAGTAAGTAAGTAGGTTATATGGTACGCCAGAAGGTGATGGGTTCTTTGGGGAACAAAAAATTAAAGCAGAGTAGCAGGGATTCAAAGTGCCGGGGGGGTGGGGTGGAATGGGGCGGGGGGCATATTTCTTTACTCAGTAGCACACCCCACGTAGGTCTGACTGAGAAGGGAGATTTGAGAAAGGACTTGAAAGTGGCGAGGGCGCCGGCCAAGTGGGCATCTGCCGAGGGCATCCCGGGCAGAGGGAACAGCCAGAGTGAAGTCCTCTGGCGGCAGCGGGACTGGAGGTGTCAGGAATAGCGAGGTGGCCCGTGAAGCTTGAACACAGTGCGCAGGCGGAGAGTGCAGAACGAGAAGGAGGTTGGGGGTCATTGGGGTCCATTGTAAGGACTTTGGCTTTTCTCCTAAGCCACTGCAGAGACTTGCATAGAGAACTAGAATGGGTGGATGTGGCCACCGTGCTGAGGACAGTCAGGGGAGAGGGACAGAAGAGAACAGGGGCCGTTGGGGGACATTTGCAGTGATTCAGATGAGAGGAGGCAGTGGCTTGGGCCGGGATGATGATGGCCGGATGGTGAGAAGCAGTCAGACTCTAAGTGCATTTTGAAAGCAGGGCTACCAACTGTGAGGGAAAGAGGAGACAGGCGTCACTCTGGGCCCTGGGTTCTAAGGGCCAGACGACGGGATTGCCATCGGCTGAGATGGGGCAGGTCATGGCTGGAGCAGGCTCCGGGGACAGCAGCGTAGGGTTCGTGGTGGACACGCTGGTGTGAAGAGCCTTGGATGTCAGGGCGGAGACGTCAAGTAGACGGCTGGGCGGGCGAGTTTCCACACAGACGGTGTCTGAGGCCACAAGTACTTCGTGAAATCGCTAAGAGGGTGACCTCACACGGCGCAGGGGAAAGAGGGGGGACTGACCTGCGGCAGCGCCTTCAAAGGCCGGTGGAGATGCTGAGGAAGTGGTACCGGGCAGAGCGAAGGAGCGACCAGCGAAGTGGGAGAGAAACCAGGAGAGTGTGCTTTCCTGGAACTGGAGGGAAGAACGTGATCCTCGTGTTAAATATGCCTGTGAGGTCAAGGCCAGTGGGGACTGAGGCTTCATCCTTGGCTTTCCCCTTATGGATGCCGGTGGTGCCCTTAGGAGGACCATAGTTTGGTGGCATGGTGGGCCAAGGCATCACCCCGAAGTGGGTTTAAGAGAGAAAATGGAGGAAGGGAATTTGGAAAAAGTGCCTTTATTTGGACAGCTTTTGAAAGGAGTTTACCGCAAAGGAAAACAAAGAGACGAGGGGGTAGCCGCTAGAGGAAGTGGGGTCGATAGAAGAATTTAAGATACTACTGTGTTCTGATGATGGTGAGGATGGCCCAGGGCAGAGAAGTTGAGGATGTCGGGGTGAATGGGCTGTGGACATGTAGTGTAACCGCTGGGCACCAGTAAGGAACAGCGTACGTATGTTTGTACATACTTAATTTTATTTTATTTTATTTTTTTAATTTTTTTTCTTAAATTTATTTCTAGGAGACAGAGAGAGACAGCGTGAGCAGGGGAGGGTCAGAGAGAGAGAGGGAGTCACAGACTGAAACAGGCTCCAGGCTCTGAGCTGGCAGTCAGCACAGAGCCCGATGCGGGGCTCGAACCCACGAACCGCGAGATCATGACCTAAGCGAAAGTCGGACGCCTAACCGACTAAGCCACCCAGGTGCCCCTGTACATACTTAATTTTAAATGAGGCCAGTCATCATGGTTGTGTGTTTGTCTCCATCTATTTTCAGGTGCAGGGAGGCAGATATTTGGATTTCAACAAGGGTTTGGCTTTGCCAGTTGAGCACAATGAGAGGGTTGAGGGTGTTCAGATGGGCATGATTGTAAGGACTGAAATGGAATTCAAGGAGGATACACTCCCTTCGTGTTTGTTGAGTGAATACCTGATTGAAAAGCTGAGATTTCATTTATAAAAGAGAAAAAACTGCATATGTCTTAGAACAATAGAATAAACATGATCTCTCCATATTTGAGAAAATAGAGAACGAATCAGATGATGGGGGTCTCCATGCTGGCGGGACCCCTACACACGTTTGTCAGTTTTCACCCATCTGACTTCCTGAACCTATTTGTCTGCGTAACTACTATTTATTAATGCCTTTGAGAATCTGACTGTACCTGCCTCTGTGGGTCCCTTTAGGCCTGTTTGCTTGTGTGAATGTCCTTGTGATGTTAGACAGTGGTTTTTATTAAAATGCGACAATCTATTTTTCTTACATATAAATGTTTTAAATTGAATAATACAATTACATTTCAAAAATACAGTGTGACTGTACTTTTGAAATGTAATTTTCAAAAGCTGCTTATTTTTCCTAAAAATGTAGAAGAAAAACAGAAGTAGAGAGAAGAAAAAGTTACCTCCAATATCATTATTTGAAGGTAACCCGGGTAAAAGTTTAAAATATATTGTCTTCCAGGATTGGCTAGTATTTACATAATTGTGATCAAAATGCTCATATGCACTGTGTCCTTTTTGCTCTCAATATCAACCCATTGTTACGGACTTCTCACAAACATGTCTTACCGGAAACCTAAAAGTCCATCCTGTACCATGTAGTCACAGTCGCGTTCGTGGTCATGTTCACGGTCGTGTTCATGCTGGAAGCTGAGGCTCACTCGCGTTCCTCCTGGGTTAGAAAAGGAAAGCAAATGTCTCCTGGTTGCCTCCTGTCTGTGTTTCCCCGTCTCTCCCCGGGCGCGTCCCCCTTTCTCCTGGCCCTTTCTGTCCCTCGCCCGTGTCACTGTAATGAGCCAGTGAGGGCATCTCTGTACCCCAGCGTCTGCCTTGCAGTAGACGCTCAGGTTTGTGTCAGTTTGGAAGCTCCCCCTTAAACCGCACTCTCTGCGTCACTGGAAGTTACCTCGTGATTATCACGAAGCGGCCCAGGACGTGTCTCTGGCCCGGAGCTTTGAACCGCTCGTCCAACCACCTGTGTCCTTTCGTGCGCGCTTATGAAGGTCCGACACATCCCCAGCCGTGAGTCTGCCCCCAGGAGCCTGCCGCGCGGATGCGCTAGCAGTGACGCTTCAATGAGGCCCTAGGAATATGTTTGTAAAAAGTACAAAGTTAAGATTGCTTCTGATGGTTTTAACCAAGCAGCACAGTCTAGAAAACAGATACATCCTCTCTCTGGGGCTTCACCCAGGTAAACGTCGGATCTCCTGGGGAGTCACCCAGTGTAGACTCTTGGAGCTGAACTGAGAGGCTAGGTCCCCAGGAGCATTTGCTCAGCCCCGGACTGAACACTGGGGCGCTTGCTGTGGCCACAGGGCAGCTGTGCATCCTGTGGTCGTCAGATGGCAAACTGTTAGAAGAGTCTTTGTTTTACGTTAAGATGAAATGTGCCTTCCGTAAAGTCTACCTACAAGAGGTCCTGGCGTCTGGAATGTTCCAAGAAGGCCGAGATATGAAACAAACGGGAACGACAGTCACCGGGGGCTTCTGTTACTCCAAGTTTGTAGCCAATCCATTCATCCTGTTCCCCTTTGACTTATATTATTTACTTGTTGTTGGTTTTGTTTTTTGTTTTTTGTTTTGTGCTGTGGAGGTTCAGCTCTTATATATTATACACCTACCCAGGAGAAAGGTTCACCTCGAGCAACTTGTGGAAAGCTGTTTGTTCCCGAAGACAGGAATGAATAACGATAGCATCAGTGTGCCTGACACCATTTCTGTATTCATGTGGACACACGATTACTAGCAACATCTTATCTGGAGAAGAAATTATGAAAATGAGGTGTGTGTCCAGTTCTTAACATTTAGAGCACAGTTTTCTTTTTGTGGAAAATGTGCTTTCTCAGAAAATCTCCATCCTCCTTCCATTTAGCCTTAAAAAGAATATATTGGCTTCTTCATGATTTAATATGTGACTTTTTCCTGATAAAATCGCTGCTCAGTGCCACTGGCATACAAATATTCAAACTGACCGTGTTGCCTAACCTCCTTGCAATGGAATTGAATAAAAACTTGGATTAAAAGGTCAACTTTAAAATACGCATAATAAATTCGCCGACGAAAAGCTCTCCCAACTTTCTGCACCATTTCCCCTCATGTCATTACTCACGAAGGCTCCCCTGAATGTTAAGGACTGCAAATAAAAGAGAAGAATGTATAGACCAGTGAGGTCTAGGAAATTTTTTTTTCATGAACAGGGAATGGAAAGTAGAGTGAAAAATATGTCTTGAACTAATGAAGTTTGACACAGTAGAGAGAATTGGTGGACACTTACTATCTCCTACGGTACCCAAAAGAGCAAAACTTCTTTATTATTTTAAGAACTCCCTTACTCTATGCCCTTCACGTATTTTCTCCTACAGCCATAGTATTAAAAGCCTCAGTATTTCTGAGATGGTGATTTTTCTAACTTTGTAACTGATGATAGTAACATTATTGGGATTACAATTATAAAATTATTGGGATTATCCAGCAGTGGCTGGTGGGACAGAATCTAGAAATTTCTATAAGGAGCAGGTGAGAATGTCTTACTGTAACACAGAAAGCCTGTTCATGCATTCTACAAGTATTTGCTGAGTAACTACATTAATAAAATAGGAAGATAAGGCTTTTGGATAAGATCATTTTTTAATACAAATTAATCCTTTTGTGGCATTTTTACTTTAAAAAATTAGTTGGGGCGCCTGGGTGGCTTAGTCAGTTAAGCATCCGACTTTTGCTTAGGTCATGATCTCGCGGTTCGTGGGTTCGAGCCCCGCGTCGGGCTCTGTGCTGACTGCCAGCTCAGAGCCTGGAGCCTGTTTCAGAGTCTGTGACTCCCTCTCTCTCTGACCCTCCCCTGCTCACGCTGTCTCTCTCTCTCTCCTAGAAATAAATAAAACATTAAAAAAAATTAGTTACCAGTGCTATGTATTAATAGGGAACACTAAATCAAAATCACAGATAATGAGGTTTAGTGTGGGTAATGCAGTGGAGATAACAAACCATTAAAAAAAAAAAGTTCCAGACTCCTCAGGCTAATTTCTTTTTCTTTTCCTCATGTTGAAGCCTTAATTTGTGGAAAAAGTGGATATAAACACAAAGAAACTAATGGAGTTGAATGTCACGGTCTCCAAGTATTTCAGAATAGTGTATATTCATGTCTGCAGTCTCCTAACCTCAGCATATGACAGCTACCTCGCTGAGAGAGCTCCAGCTACCAGATTTCTAACTGAGTTTTCTTTGTTAATCTCGTGTTCTTCCATTTCCCGCCCCCCTGTCAATTTAGGCCAATCACACATGCTCTTTACATTTATTTTGATCTTGAGTCTTCCAGTCCGTACCAGTCATGACTTGCCTCTGGTTCTCATTTTCCCTTCCCTGTTTCAAGCAACTTAAAGCTCCTTGGCCTTTTGGGGTTTGTTACAGCTCTGCTTTGCTTTGGATGATGTCTGTAATCCCAGCCTTGGTGCTCTGGACTGTGTGTGTGTGTGTGTGTGTGTGTGTGTGTGTGTGTACATATATACATATAAAATACATATTTTATATATATAACCAGGTCTGTCCGGTCTAGAATTAGGGCTTTTATCATTAGGACTTAGAAACTGATTTAAGGGAAACTTTAGCATTATCTACTTAAATCATGGATAGTTAGGGATCAAGGAGGGAAAAGAAGAATAATTTTCATGGACTAGGGAAGCGGTGCTCTATGTTCCTGAGGCACAGGTACAAGTGGGAAGGTTAGTTAATGAACCGGTGATGCCACACGTTTTTCTCACACCTGCTGCAGACAAGGCCCTATTCAAAGACAGAAGATAGAGCAGAGAATGTGAAACACAAAGTCCATGCTCCCAAGAGGCTTCTACTCTAGGAGAGGATTCACAGCATTAAACAACTAAGCAGAAAATTAATTATGCCACTCAGATGGGACTCTGTTCAGTTCTGCAGAATTTTATACCCATCATTTCCCATGTTTATTGTCCAAAATATACCTGGCTATTAAATATTCTCTATTCTTTAGGACTTAAAGGTATTTTTAAAAGAAAAAACTTAAGGTATGATTTCTAATCTTTTATCTGTGCTTTTTAAAAAATATTTTTGTTTGTTTTGTTTTTGAGACAGAGAGAGACAGAGGACCAGTGGGGGAGGGTCAGAGAAAGAGGGAGACACAGAATCTGAAGCAGGCTCCAGGCTCTGAGCTGTCAGCACAGAACCCGATGCGGGGCTCCAACCCACGAACCACGAGATCATGACCTGAGTGAAGTTGGACGCTTAACCAACTGAGCCACCCTGGTGCCCCTATCGGTGCTTTTTACTAGTTAAAAATGCTTTTCAACTTTTCGATGAACATAGTGTAAAGGTATCTTTTTGTTTTTATATTTTTTTTTATTTTTATTTTTTTAAATATTTTTATTTATTTCTAGGAGAGAGAGAGAGAGAGAGACAGCGTGAGCAGGGGAGGGTCAGAGAGAGAGGGAGTCACAGACTGTAACAGGCTCCAGGCTCTGAGCTGGCAGTCAGCACAGAGCCCGACGCGGGGCTCGAACCCACGAAGCGCAAGATCATGACCTAAGCGAAAGTCAGATGCTTAACCGACTAAACCACCCAGGCGCCCCTGTTTTTGTATTTTTGTTTATCCAACTCTTTTTAAATTCATTCCAAAGGTATTGTTTCCACTTTTTGGCTATTATAAATAATGCTGCTGTAAACACTCATGTACAAGTTTTTGTATTAACTTCCATTTCCATTTTTCTTTTTATTTATTTTTTCCTTAAATAGTTTATTGTCAAGTTGGTTTCCATATAACACCCAGTGCTCATCCCCACAAGTGCCCTCCTCCATGCCCATCTCCCCCCTTCCCCTCCTCCCCACACTCATCAGCCCTCAGTTCTCAGCATTCAAGAGTCTCTCATGGTTTGCCTCACTCCCTCTCCCCCACTATTTCCCCCCTTCTTCTCCCCCATGGTCCTCCGTTAAGTTCCTCCTAGTCCTCCTATACGTGCAAACATATGGTATCTGTCCTTCTCTGCCTGACTTATTTCGCTCAGCATAACACCCTCAAGTTACATCCATGTTGCTACACATGGCCAGAGTTCCTTCTTTCTCATTGCCATGTAGTTTTCCATCGTATAGATAAACCACATCTTCTTGATCCATTCGTCCGTTGATGGACACTTTGGCTCTTCCCATGCTTTTGCTATTGTTGAGATAGCCATTTGGCTATGAACACTGGGGCACATGTGGCCCTAGGCATCAGCACTCCTGTATCTTTTGGGTAAAATCCTAGCAGTGCTATTGCTGGGTTACAGGGGAGTTCTGTTGTTAACTTTTTGAGGAAACTCCACACTGTTTTCTAGAGGGGCTGCACCAGTAAATGCATCTTAAAAAGAAATAAATATTTAAGATATGATGTGTAGTCTTTTCTCACTGCCTTTTGCTGTTAAAAAACTTTTTCAACATTTGGACTCACAGCATGTTATTAGGTCTTAGATTTCTCGGGTGTCAAGGACCAGCTATGGGTCTGTTGTGAGAAATTTCTTATTTCTTAACTCCTGAGTGATCTCAGGGTCCTGTTTCTGTTTGTCATGTCATTTGGAGGGATGGTATCAGTTTGTCTTTTGCAGTATATAGAGTCTTGCTTTTAGGGGTAGAATTAAGTACACAGTGAACGAGTATAACCTGTGAAGAAAATGATGTTGCCTTCCTGGGCTTGTAAGTGTCGCTGTTGTGTGTGTGGTGGTGAGATCACGTTAGCTCTCTGCCTCCAGGTGCTCAGCCAATGGAGAACTGATCATGGCTGCCTAGAGAATGGTTCTGAGACGAGGCTCAGACTGGGGCTCATCTGAAGAGAAAGCTATGATTTTTAAGTGAAATCTGTGGGCAGGGAAGGAGCTTGTACTGTATGTGTCTGGAATTTTCCATTCCCTATCTATTGGCTCCCTAGGAATGGCTTGACCTTGTGGCTTTGATTTTAATTTCCTTCCAGGTATAACGATCATTTATTTTATTCTGAATAGAATATTTTAGACACAATTTAAATAATCTAGGTCTTCTCACCATTCCTAATGAAGTTACATTGCTGTTATTCCCAAGTAGGATCCCATTCAGCCTGCGGTCACTGGCAGGTTCTCCCTCTTCGTGCACAAAGAAGGAAAACTGTTACTACTAACTGCTAACTTATATGTCTTGAACTTAGGAAAGAAAGGTATGGTCAGAGCAGAACTCTTGCATTTATGTACATATGTTTTTTAAAAGTTACTTTATGCATTTCACTGTAGCCTTTGGCATTTTTTTTTCAATCTAGAATTTCTGGGCGTTCTTCCGTTCAGTTTAGAATAAAATTATTAAAGCGTACTGAGTGTGTGTGTGCGCACTCTTATGTGGAGTCTAGGTCATACGATGGAATATTTCTGGTGGGATGTGAGCAATATAATTTGAAAGTCACCATTCAGACCACACCCTTTGTATTTAATATTTATTTTTGAGAGAGAGAGAGAGCAGGGGAGGGGCAGAGACAGAAAGGGAGACAGAGAATCTGAAGCAGGATCCAGGCTCCAAGCTGTCAGCACAGAGCCCGACGCGGGGCTCAAACTCAGGAACCGCTAAATATGACCTGAGCTGAAGTCCCGATGCTTAACCGAGTGAGCCACCCAGGTTGCCTTTATGTAATCATAGAACCTTAGAGAATAAAATAGAGTTTCTTCCTGCTTACTGACTTGACTTCTGTCATCAGTCTCATCACGTCCAATCCATGTGATGCTTTGACTGTTTGAGTAAAACTTTGGAAGGTAGGAATTTGAGCTGGGGTCGTAGGGCCTGTTAAAAGGCCTGCCGCACTTGCGGAGCAAACACAGCGCTTGCGCCCGTACCTTATGAATGCCCACGGCACGTGACCTGGTGTGTACCCGCGTGGAGGTCAACCCCTAATAACCCGGGTAGCTCTGCAACACTGGAGGAGTGAAGTACTGTCGTTATTCCTCATCCTTTGAGCAATTTTTTTTTTGTACAGAAACATTGATTATGAGATTGGTGATAATGAAATACAGCTGAGAAAGTGGAATGTTACCGTAAAAACCGACTACAAACATATACACAGGTAACTAAATAATTTTATTTGACATCGGATTGCAGTCTCATATATTTGCATCGTAACTAAAAATGGCCTCTCGGGGAAACTGTCCATAATGGCACGCGGGTTCAGCTGGTGCCCCTTTATTCTCCGCTTCAAATCTGACTCCTGCTCTGTCTTAACGCCAGGGAGGAAGAGCTGCCGCCGCCTCGCAGCAGAATGGGGACGTGTATACATAAAACATGGCAGGGGCGGGGGGAGACGTGTCACGGCTTGTATGGCGACGTGTGTTTTGGTAAATCATTCAGCAAAGGGTAAGGAGAGAAGCAGCTCTCGCTGGAAATAGAGACGGGCCCCAGGGCCCCAGGTGGTTTAAGCTGCGGAGTCGGCAGCCCCGTGCACGGTCTGCCTGGTAGCGGGCCTCGACTCGGACTGTGGGAAGGAAGCTCAGGCACCAGCCGTCCAGCCCCTTCCACTTTCTGGCTAAGGAGCAGGGTCAGGGAACTTGGGTGAACGGCTGGACGGGGACAGAAGCTTTCCGACCCGGATCCTTCGGACACGCTGTTCACTTCTCCCCATAGGTTGTCAAACCCATTTCCTGGTCCTCTGCATACACCTGGGGTCTGTGAGCGACTGCTTTTTCAGTCTGAGTAACGTTGGAAACAATTCCGATTTTGTGCGTAAATGTCCTCCGCACCACGTTTGCAGGCCCGGCTGTAATTCTGAAGAGGGTGGTTTTCAGCTGTCACTCCGCTAAAGGGTAGCACGCTCACTGCGGGGCTGAGCTGGGGTGACTGTGTCAGTGGGGCTTTCGGAACGGTCATTTACCTTTCATCTGGAGCTTACGTAACTGCCTGTTTTCAAATTTAATATCAGGTCGATGCTTCTTGATTTATTTTTAAGAGATAATACCAAGACAGTAATGAGGTCAGGGTGAAATGGTGCAC
Organism: Hyaena hyaena; assembly: GCF_003009895.1. NCBI lineage: Eukaryota > Metazoa > Chordata > Mammalia > Carnivora > Hyaenidae > Hyaena > Hyaena hyaena. The sequence goes on along the minus strand of NW_024080852.1, from coordinate 1,196,697 downwards.
TTCCAACATCCCAATCGGAAGGCAAGTCTTTCCCATATTATACAGAGGAATCTAGCATTAATAGACACTCAGAAGTAGCCTTTGGTGTACGGATCTAAGGATGGGCAGAAGAAGGCTTATCTGTTGGACACCAACAACCCGCAGCAGAGAACTTTCTCAGCTCCATAATTCAAAACAATTTTCTAGGATAAATGGAATGACTAATTATATAACAGTAGTCAGTACCAAATGTTACTAATGATCCACATTAGTTTTCCAATTGGATGTCATAGAGCTTATTTACTTTGTTAACAAATAATGACTTTTCCTCCCTCCCTGTAAAACTGAGATCTGCCATTTGTGTTATCTGGATTATCTAAACATCAATATCTTTAAAACTAGTGGGCTTCCCACGGAGAGGTTTCTATTTCCGTAAACTGAGGTGAGCTGTTCTTGTTGAGCAAGAAGTCAGTGGCAGATGAGGTGAACCAGAGGCACAGCTGTGGACACCAGGTGCCAGGTCAGTTTTTGATGGCCATGGTCCAGAGGAGTGGATGGTCCGTTTCCACGGTCACGACACCAGATCCATCGTAGGTATTGGAGGTACTGACCAGTGTTCCAAAACCAAGCACATTATTTGCTGTAAGAAAATGATAAAAAAATGTTTAGTGACAGCCAACTTTTCTCAGGTGTGAAAGAACTTTGTCAACAGTCACCAGAAGAGTAGTTAAGCTTGTGCTTCAGATATATACATATATATGTATATATGTGAGAGATGATACATAAAATGCAGGATGGGTGAAACATACGATGTGGGATTTTAAAACGGACAATGTCTAGAGTTTGCCATAACCACTTTTCTGGTAGCCAGTTACTGGTTGTTAACCATTCTGGGATATATGCCATTCTCGTACAAAATTTCATTAAACTTTCTAATTTTTTTTTTCATTACAGACGGTAAAACCAAAACTCATTTTGTAATGTGCTACTTGCTTCCATGCCTGGGTGCAATTATAATTTTTCTTGATGATTCTGAATTAACATTTTATATAAGTTATTAAACTCTATAGAGTTTTAGCTTCAAGTGTGAATGATATGGGGCGGAAAGCTAATTACTCCAAAAAGGCATGGGGTTTTGGTTATATTTTTCTCATAAATTAAGAAAAACCAAAATGAGCCAGGCTTGCTTTGTAAAATTAATAGGAACTCAAAGGTCAAGGCAGATTCCAACGGGGGTAATTCTTTTTTAAAAAAAAAAAAATTTTTTTTTTAAAATTTATTTCTAGGAGAGAGAGAGAGAGAGACAGCGTGAGCAGGGGAGGGTCAGAGAGAGAGGGAGTCACAGACTGAAACAGGCTCCAGGCTCTGAGCTGGCAGTCAGCACAGAGCCCGATGTGGGGCTCGAACCCACGAACCACGAGATCATGACCTAAGCGAAAGTCGGACGCTTAACCGACTAAGCCACCCAGGCACCCCAAGGGGGGTAATTCTGAGGCCATAAGCCCAGCTGTAAACTGAGGCCAGGAGAGGAGATAATCTATTTAATTATCAAAGTAAAGGTTTAGGAGTTGAGTGATAGAATTAGAATCGGCTTATCAATTCCATGTACATATTTATGTGTATCTGTATATATATGTTCGAATAGGTGAGCTGAAGTTAATGCCTCAGTATTAACTGGTTAAATCTTACTTCCCTTTACTTATGGAAGAGCCGTTCACATCATCAACAGGACTCTAAACTCATGACTTGTCCTATAAATATCCCATGATAATCAGTATTATTTTCTTTGCCAAAGTTCAACGAGAAAAATGGAAGAGTCACCTTTTCCTTTAAACAAAGTGTAACCATGAAGTTATCCTGCCCTGGGGGAAATAATTGTAATGCTCGCTGCCCACTAGAGGGCGCTTGTTATCTTTATGAGGAAATCTGGAAAAGGCCATTTAAAAATTCAGAAATAGCATTACAGGATAATGTATAATTAGTATTACCGGTTAACACAGTTTATTTATTTAAAACTCAAATTGTTTGCTTTTTGGAGTTGTAAACGCCTCTACTACTGCAAACACCAAGGTAAAACTGTCTAAGGGTGGAGTGAGGCTCGTGTGGATATCACCCTCATACATAATTCCGTAGAAGCTCTGGCCTCTTAAGTAACTGGGAATTTTGAGATGAGATTTCTAAAGGGCATTAACATGCACAGGAATGTACTAATCTAGACACAGTTATGCGGATAGGGGGTTAGGGGAGGCGGGTGTGGATTCACGGCCAAGTCTCCTTGGGATCTGTTGGAGAAAGGTCTTGGCCTTGCTGCAGGGCGGCCACGCCTGCAGCCAGGTGTGCACAGGTATCTTGGGGCTCCTGGTGCAGGCGAGGGTTCTCCCAGTGTCCCACGGGGTAGACTCGGGACGTGTCAAACCATTTATTCATGAAGACAATCTGGAACGCGTTTGTGGGCCTGCCAGCTTACACGACCACCTGAATTTGACGCAGTGCCCTTTAACAATCTGGAAAATGATTAGTTTAAAATCCTGCTTTTCCCATGGGCTCCAAGGACAAGTGGATGAGACGATTTCTCTAGCTTGACTTGCATATAAATTCCTTTCTGATTTTCTGAAGGCAGACTATCAATTTTGATGATCAGGGCTAGACACTTAGGTTATATACATTGGTTTCCCTAAGACATTAGTTCTTAGCAGGGGAAAGAGTGAAAATTGTTTCAATCCCATCATGAGGGCCCCCACCCTCCTGACCTGATTCAACTCTAATCTCTTCCCAAAGATTCCCACCTGCAAATACCATCACTTTGGGGGTTTATGGCTTCCACCTATGACTTTTAGTGGAGCACATTCAGTCAATATTAATTACAGTAATTAATTGACTGTACAACAGTACAGTCAATATTAATTAAAAGTTACAGTGAAATATAATTGATAGTCTCCAACCTTGTGGACACGACGAATAAGCTGAAATACAAAATCATGGTTTTCAATTTACTATGTTACTACAATTATTTTGGAAAATATTTCTTCAAGTCAAAGAATCATGCTTTTTGACCAAACCTTAAAGTCTTCCTTATGAGAAAAAAGTCTTTATGGCAGAATAATATTCCACTGTGTGTATATGTATGTGTACAGTATACACACACACGTACATACACAACTTCTTTATCCATTCATCCACTGACACTTAGGCTGTTTCCCTTTCTTGGCTGTTGTGAACAATGCTGCTAGAGAACATGGCATGCAGATTTCTCTTCGACATTGTGTTTTTGCTCCCTTCAGGTATGTTGCCAGAATGGAACTGCCGGATCATATGGTAGTTCTACTTTTAATTTTTTAAGGAAACTCCATACTGTTCTCCAAAGTGACTGCACCAACTTACATTACCACTAATAACATACAAGCATTCTTTTATCTCTAAAACCATGCCAGCATTTGTTGTTGTTATTATTTTTATTATTTTGATGGTAGTCACTCTACCAGGTGACAGGTAATAGCTCATTGTGGTTTTGATTTGCACTTTTCTAATCATAAAAAATACTGAGCACCTTTTCATACAAGTTTTGGCCATCTGAATATCTTTGGCAAAATGTCTAATCAGGTACTTTGACCATTTTGATTAGATTATTTGCTTTTTTCTTCTTTTTGGTAATGAATTATGAGTTTTATACTTTGGAAATTAACTCCTTATCAGGTATCTGGCTTGCATATATTTTTTTCTCCTTTTCATTGGTTGTCTTTTCATCTTGTCGATTATTTCTGTTGTTGTTGTGTGGAAGGCTTTAGTTAGATGCACATGTTTGTTTTTTTAATTTGTTGCTTGTGCTTTAGGTGTCATATTGAAAACATCACTGCCAAGACCTTGTCCAAGCAGTTTTTCCCTAGCTTTTCTTCTAGGAGTTTCATGGCTTCAGGATTCATGTTTAAGTCTTTAATCCATTTGAGTTAATTTTGGGGAGTGGTTTATGATAGGAGTCTAGTTTCATTCTTTCACATGTGAATATCCAATTTTCTCAGTACCATTTACTGAAGAGATGGTCTTTTCTCAGTGGAGTACTCTTGGATCCTTTGTCAACTATGAGTTGATTGTATATGTGGGGATTTAATTCTGGGTTCTTGATTATGTTCCATTGGCTCATGTGTGTATTTTTTATGCCAGTAACCTATTGTTTTGTTCCTATAGCATTATAATATAGCTTGAAATCAGGAAGTGTGATGGCTCCAACTTTGTCCTTTTTCGGGATTGCTTTGGCTATTTCAGGGTCTTTTGTTGTTCCATATGAATTTTAGGATTTTTTTTAAAACTCTTGTAAAAAGTGCCATTGGAATCAATAGGGATTGCATTAAATCTATAGATAGCTTTGGATACTATGACATCTTAAGACTATTCCTCCAATCCATGAACATGGTATAACTTCCCATTTGTGTCTTGTTCAATTTCTTTCATTAATGTCTTGTAGTTTTAGTGTAGAGATCCTTGAAGTCTTTGGTTAAATTTATTCTTAAGTATTTTATTGTTTTTGATGCTATTATATAAATACACTCATTTCTTTCTTTTTCAGATAACTCAGTATATAGGAACACTACTGAGCCCCAAATCAGTAGTGTTTCTATATACTGAGTTATCTGAAAAAGAACAAAATGAGCCCATTCATATAATAGCATCAAAAACAATAAAATACTTAGGAATAAATTTAAGCAAAGACATAGAGGAGGATTAGGAGGAACTTAACAGAGGACCGTGGGTGAGAAGAAGGGGAAAATACTGGGGGGGGGGGGGGGCAAACCATGAGAGACTCTTGAATGCCCAGAACAAACTGAGGGGAAGGGGGGTGATGGGCATGGAGGAGGGCACTTGTGGGGATGAGCACTGGGTGTTATATGGAAACCAACTTGACAATAAACTATTAAAAAAAATAGAAACACTACTGATTTTTGTATGTTAATTTTGTAACCTGCAATTTTGCTGAATTTGTTGATCTAACAGTTTTTTGGTGGAGTTTTTAGGATTTTCTGTATAGAAAATCATATCATCTGCAAATCTACAGTTCTACTACTTCTTTTCCAATTCTAGTGTCTTCTATTTTGCTTAACTGCTTCTTCTAGGACTTCCAATACTGTGTTGAATAGGAGTGGTGAGAATTGGCACCCTTGTCTTCTTCCTGATCTTGGGAAGGGCTTTCAAACGGTCACCACTGAGTATGATGTTAGCTGTGGGCTTGTCATATATGGCTTTTGTTATATTGAGATATGTTCTTTCCATACATTTGTTAAGAGTGTTTATTATGAATGGGTGCTGAATTTTATCAAATGCTTTTTCTGCATCTACTGAGATGATCATATGATTGCTTTTCTTTCATTCTGTTAATGTGATGTGTCATTGATTTGTGTACGTTGAAACATCCTTGCATCCCAGAGGTAAATCCCCTATGATTATGGTGAATAATCCTTCTAATATGCTGCTGAGTTCAATTTGCTAGTAATTTCATTGAAAAGTTTTGCATGTGTATTGGGGGTACTAGTCTGTAGTTTTCTTGTAGTGTCCTTATCTAGCTTTGGTATCAGGGTAATGCTGGCCTCAGGATGGGGGTGTTTTCACCAGTTTGATTAAAGTTGTTGACAGTTTTTTTTTTTTTTTTTTTTTTAAATCTATTCAAGCTCCTTCCTAGTAATTCATCCGTTCAGCTCTTCTATTTCTTCCTGATTCAGTCTTGGTAGGTTGTATTTCTAAGTATTCTCCATTTCTTCTCCAATTTATCCAGTTTTTTGGTGGAATTTTCATAGTACCGTCATATGATCTTTCATATTTGGTAGGTTTTGTTACAATCTTTTTCATTTATAAATTTTGATTTGAGTCTTCTCTTTTTACTTTTCATAGAACCTACTCTTAGTTTTTACTGATTTCCTGTTCTCCATTTCACTTTCCAATCTTTGTTTCCATGTTAATCTTGGTTTTTTTCTTCTGCAAGCTTTGAGCTTAGTTCTTCTTTTTCTAGCTTTATAGGTATAAAGTTAGGTTGTTTATTTGAAATCTTTCTATTTTCTTGATGTATGCATTATAACTATGAACTCCTCTCTTAGAACTGCTTTTGTTGTATCCTATAAGTTTTGGTATGTTGTGTTTCAGGATATTTTCTTTTAAAATTCTTTTTGATCCATTGGTTTTTCAGGAGAGTGCTATTCAATTTCCATGTATTCATGAATTTTCCACTTTTCCTCTTGTTATTCATCTATATATTCATCTTGTTATTCATACTACTGTGGGCAGCAGAGAGGACAGCTGGCATGATATGAATATTTTGGAATTTTCTAAGACTTGTTTTGTGGCCTAAAATAGAATCCTAAAGTTCCATGTCCTGACTGTATTCCCTGCCAAAGTGCAACTGTATGATGAACTCCATAGTTGCCTGGATTTGTTGGTCAGGCTTCCTAGACAGTCAGGACTACTACTATCCTCAGAAATGGGCATGGTTTTGAGTTAGGTTCCCTCCTTGGGGAGGGCAGCAGAATGGGGCCTAGGGCTAGCGTGGCTTGTTGTTTGGGGAGCCAAATCAGGCAGGACTGTGTACCATCTCTGGCCAGATGGGATCACCAGCTTTGCTGAACAGATGGGGAGAGCCACTGGCTCTATTCTCAGCTCAAGTGCCACTTATAAGCAGGGCTGTCGGATGGGCTACCTGACTTCTTGTGTGCTCTGGTTAGATTCCCTGGTGGGGTGGGTAGTGCTACAAATTGTTTCCCTGCTCAGATGGGGTTGCTGTAGAGGCCCTGAGGCTGGCAAGGCTCTTGTTTTGGAGGCCAGACAGGCTATGGTCTTGGCTCTACAGACGGTCAAGGCTGCTGGCTAGGCTCTTCCCTCAAGTGCTGCTGTAATTGGGATTGAAGGAGCTACGGTTGCGTTTCCTGATGAAGCTGGCTGGAGGCTGGATTCAATAGTGAGTGGACTACAAATTAGTTTCCCTAGTTGGTTGGGGCCATAGATCAGGCCCTAAGGCTTGTAAGGCTCTTGTCTGGGGACCCAATCAGGCAGAACTGTGTCAAGCTCCCTGGCCAAACAGGGTCACCATTCTGGCTCTGCAGATAGGCAACACTGCTGGCCAGGTTTTCCACTTGAGTGCCCCTGGGCCAAACAGCTTCCCAGGCTCTCGGGCCAGACTTCCTGGGCTGGGAGCTATACTCAGCAGTGGACAGCTCTGTGAATTTGTCCTGCCCAAGCAGCGCAACTGAACTGGCTCCATGGCTGGCGTGGTGCCTTATCTGTGGTCCCAAATTGGGCAGATCTGTTCCCCACCAAGTTCCCTGGTCGGAATGGGCCACAATCTTGGCTCTGCAGATTAGCCAATCCACTGGCTGAGGTTTCCACTTGGATGCTGCTGTGAGTGGAGATGTGGTCTTCCAAGATGCAAATGTGGCTGTTATAAACCCCATCTCCCTTTTTTACTCACAATCTAATCCCCATGGTCAAGCGGCACAGTTCTCCCTTGAGGTGAGCGCTGAGTCTGGGCCCCCTGAGAAGTGAGCTGAGCAGTGTTAGGGGAGCTGGATGTCCGTCTCGCTCTCCTGCTGGAGAAGCTGTGGCTCCTCTTGGTGCAGCGTTGTGCCGACCTGGGAGGAGCGGGGTGGCCAAAGTACAGCCGCTGCCCTTGTCTCCTAGTGTAGTCTGTCTCGGTCTTCGTGTTCGAGGCTCACGCCCCTGCTCCGGGCGTGACTTCCCAATGGTGTCTCTTCTGCAGCTGCTACCTGGTTTCTTGTGAAGCAGACTGAAGGTGGGAATGACCTTTGTCACCATCTTGATGGCATCTCTCTCTCAGAAATTTCTTTTTCATATCTATCCCAGAGAACTTGTCCCGAACTTTGACTGGCTTAACATTTAGACAATGTAGATGCAGCTTCCCACCACTCCCGCTTTGTCTGCAGAGAGTAGAATTAACCATGGTTCTAAGATAACCAGTCATTCAGATCAAGTCCTGCTTTAACCAGAGACCAAAGTGACAGCTATGTATAAAACTATAGGCGACCGTATCATATGTGATAAACACAAAGGCGCTTGCTCTGTCTAAATGTGAAAGTTCAGTCTTGCCTGTTTGCTTCAAAGACAGTGTCATCCATTGTTTTAAGGGCAACTGCTGTCTAATGACAACAGTGTAGTTCTAGTGAAAGTTTATACCAGATATATTAGGGAACACAGAGGCACAGCCTTTTGGGTTTTCATATTCTAGAGACACAGAAGTACTTAAAAATAAGAGAAACATTAACATCGATTTTACAATTTTCATCCATTATCTCCAATACTTGTCTTTCCCAAAGGTAAGGATGAGAGGCAGGCGCCTAGCATCCTGTTGCCTTTCTGTGACATCCCACCAGCTTGCCTCTAACGCTGCAAATGCTAAAGATGACAAAGCAGAAAGCTGGCAGATTAGTAGAATTCAAATTAATCAACCCTTTTTGTGCTGCACGAAGGTAAGCAGGGCCCTCGGTCCTGGTTTCCTGCCTGCCTTCCCTCTGTAGGCTGGTGCACAGGGCTGGGGCTCTTCTGAGCTGGCTGACTGGTGTGGAGGAGCAGTGTGGGAGGACTCTGAGGCATTAGAGCTTCGGAGAGCAAGGGGGGGGGAAGCATGTGCTCCCTCTGCACCTGGGTCAGGGTCTGTTCTGATACTTTCACAGAGGAGGCGTCTCTCTGTCAAAAACAATAGACCCCTCGTCGTGTGAGGTAAGTAAGTCAGACCCAGGTTCAAACCCTGGCTCTATCTCTGAGCTCTATTTTCTCATACATAAAATGTGGATAAGAATATCGACTTCACAGAGAAGCCGTATGGATTATCTAGTAAAAAGTCTAACACAAAAGTATCAGAGAAACTTTCAACTTCTTTTTTCTTCTGTCAGTGAAGTAGGTCAAGGTTTTCTTCCCCCACCTTAGTAGTCATTTTAAATGAAGAAAAAGAGCATGCGCGCCATGATTTGAACTATTCGCAAATGCCTTGATTGAAGTGGCTTATAGTCAGCTGAGAGGTACAATGAGATAAACTTCGCCAGGGTAGTAAATCATTTGTTTTACAGGTATTTACTAAGGCTGTATATACTCTGCTGGACACCAGAGATAGAAAGATGTATGTACAACCAAGCCCAGCAGAATGGACACGGGGCAGGCGCTAATGAGGATGGGGCCGGGATGGGCTGCATATTTGAGTAGGAAGTGAATCCTTGGGTGTGGGGGCACCACACACATTCCCCCAGAGGCCTGACCTCTGTGCTGGCTTCCTAGGAACCCGTAGGTCGACACCAGTTATTTTGTAAGAATAAATCAGTAAAATTATAAAAAAGACAATGTAAATGTTTCTTAAGTTGATGACACTGAGGCAGTAAAGAGAGGGGAGTAAATGAGCCGTGCCTGGGAGATGCTATGCAGAGAGTGGTACTGGAGATGGAGTAATTCTCATTCACTCCACACACCGCTGGGGCACTTACAGCGCAACGTGTGCTCAGGGTACAGCAGGCTTTTACCTGCAATTTACACACGAGGAAAATGAAGTTCGGGGAGGTTACATCTACAGGCTATGATGATAATAAAAGTTGTTAGACACATGTTACCAAGGGAGGTTAAGGCAATTCTTTGAAGAGCTTTACAACAAGAATCGAGGCTGGTCTCTTTTCCCTAAAGTATGGAACTGGCAGCAGCCTGATGGGCAGTCAGCGGGCGATGCCTTGGCAATGCCTTAAATGAATACCTCCTCTACCACACAGACAAATGCTTACTGAAGCCATTGTGATGGATCTTGAGGCTTCCACCACCCGGAGCATCAGGTTACATTCTAGGAGCGCAGAGAGATGCGCTGGACATACCACTATTTCAGACATAACGGAACCACTGTTTGCTCTGCATTCATCATTTACCCTCTGAAGATGCTTAGACCATTTGGAGAAACGCTGTATATTAAGAAAATATGACAGATTTCATTAGCAGGGAACGCAAACTATACTGCCTCTGAAATCCATTCACTACAATTGGTCTTTACCGTTTTAATTATTTGCACTATAGATTTAAAAAAGGTTTTTACAGGTATACATGATAGGCAAACTTCCTATTTCAAAAATTGCTAATTTACCCTTTCATAATAATAATCCTTCCCAGGGGCACCCGGGTGGCTCAGTCAGGTAACCATCTGACTTTAGCTCAGGTCATGATCTCACAGTTTGTGGGTTTGAGCCCTGCGACAGGCTCTGCCTGCAGCCTGCTTCTCTCTCTTTCTGCCCCTCCCTGCTTGAGCTCTGTTTCTCTCTTAAGAATAAACAAATATTTTAAAAAATTAAAATAAAACCCTTCCCAGAGTTGCTGTTTTAAAGTTGTTTCCTACCAAATAGCACTTATCCTTATGGTTGTTCTTTAAAAAATGTCAAAAATTAAATATCAATATTGCTTTTTCACTTTCTTGAAGGCAGAAACTCAAACTAGTCCTAGTGCAGAGCTGTATAATAATACATGCCTTTCATGTATATTTATTGGAATCTTAAAAAAGTAGTTTGAGACCATCTGTCACAGAAATGCATCCAATGATCTCTATCACACTGTTGAATGGAAATATCATGTGATCCACACATCTTTTAAGTAAAAATAGGTAAAATGTTTATACATACACACGTGTTATTTTTGTTGATATAACTGACATATCACATACTTTCAGATATACTACATAATGATTCAATATATGTATATCCTGAGAAATGATCACCATGATATGTCAATATGCTATCCATCACCACAAATAGTTAAATATTTATGTGATGAGAAATTTTAAGATATATTCTCTTAGCAACTTCCAAACAAACAATACAGTATTATTAACTATACCTAATATGCTGTACATTACATCCTGATGACTTATTTTATAACTGAGATTGTATCTTTTGATGACCTTCACCCATTTCTTCCACTCCTAACATCTGGCCTCTGTCAACCATGAATCTGTTTTCTGTACTGAGGAGTTTTTTTTTTTCCCTCTTTGGTTTCGAAGATTCCACATATGAACAAGGTTATATTTGTTTTTCTGTTTGACTTATTTCACTTGCATAATGCCCTCAGATCCATCCATGTTGTTGCAAATGGCAAGATTTATTTCTTTTCTGTGGCTGAATAATATTCCATTTTGTGTGTGTGTGTGTGTGTGTACAAGACCCTTCCCCCCTATTTTCTTTATCCATTCATCCAATGATGAACACTTATCTTTTCAAGTTAGTGTTTTTGTTTCCTTCGGATAAAGCCCAGAAGTAGCATTGCTGGATCATATGGTAATTCTATTTTTAATTTTTGTAGCACCTCCATACTGTTTTCCATAGTGGCTGCACCAATTTACAGTCCCACCAACAGTGCATGAGGGTTCCCTTTTCTCCACGTCCTTGCCAACACTTGTTATTTCTTGTCTTTTTGATAACAAAAATTCTAACAGGCATGGGGGGTATCTCACTGTGGTTTTGATTTGCATTTCCCTAATGATTAGTGAGGTTGAACAAATTTTTTATGAACCTGTTGACCACCTGAATATCTTCTTTGAAAATATTTAATCAATTTCTTTGCTATTAAAGTTTACATAGTTAGATATACTTTATCCATTATAGGAGTTGCAAATATTTTCTCCCATTCAGTAGGCTGCCTTTTCATTTTATTGATGGTTTACTTTGCTCTGCAGAAGAATTTTAGCTTGATGTTGTCCCACTTAGTTTTGCTTTAGTGGTTACCTCTGCTTTTGGTGTCAAATTCAAAAAATCACCGCCAAGACTCATGGCAAGTTCCTTACCATCTCTGTTTTCTTCGAGGAGTTTTATGCTTACAGGTCTTATGTTTAAGTCTTTAATCCAGTTTGAGTTGATTTTTAGCGAATGACGCATGAGAGAGGTCCAGTTTCTTTCTTCTGCATGTAGCTGTCCACCCTTCCCATCGCCATTTATTGAAGAGACTGTCCCTTTCCCATGTTATAGTCCTGGCCCCGCTGTTGTAGCTCATGGACTATGTATGCAGAGGTTCACTCTGGGCTCTCTAACTGCCTCCACTGGCCTGTGTCTGTTTTTATGCCAACAACACATGGTTTGATTACCGTTTTGAAATTACCGGTTTGAAATCAGGAAACATGATGCCTCCAGGTGTGTTCTCTCTCAAGACTGCTTTGGCTGTGCAAGGTCTTCTGTAGTTTCACATTTTAGGATTCTTCTACTTTTGTGAAAAATGCCCTTGGAATTTTGAAAGGGACTGCACTGATCTGTAGATTGCTTTGGGAAATAGGGACATTTTAACAGCATAAGTCTTCCAGTTCATGAGCAGGGTATATTTTTCCATTTGTGTATTTTTAATTTCTTTCATCAAAGTATAATAGTTTCAGTGTATAGGTCTTTTACCCGCTTTGTTAAATTTATGACTAGGCATTCTTTCTGATGTATCTATAAATGGGATTATTTTCTTAATTTCTCTGTCAGATAGTTTGTTATTAGTGTATGGAAATCAACATATTTTTGTATATTGACTTTGTATCCTGCAACTTTACTAAATTTATTAGTTGTAACAGTTTTTTTAAATAGAGACTTTAGGGTTTTCTCTACATCATCTGTCATGTCATCTGCAGATAGTGATAGCTTTCCTTCTTACCAATTACATTTTCTTTTTTAACATTTATTCAGACAGAGCATGAGCAGGGAAGGGGTAGAGAGAAAGGGAGACACAGGATCCAAAGCAGGCTCCAGGCTCTGAGCTGTCAGCACAGAGCCTGACAGGGGGCTTGAACCCATGAACTGCAAGATCATGACCTGAGCATAAGTCGGATGCTTAACTGACTGAGCCACCCAGGCACTCCTCTTCCTTACCAATTTAGATGCTTTTTATTTCTTGTTCCAGCCTAATTGCCCTGGCCCAGACTTTTAACACTATGTTGAATAGAAGTGGTGACAGCGGGCTACTGTATGTTCATGTAATATATCTAAATGTCTAAAATACTGTCATTTTAACATATCACCAATAGAAGAAATGATTATTGAGATATTTTACATTCCTTTTTTAATACTAAGTCTTTGAAATCTGGTGTGTGTTTACAGCAAATCCCAGTTTGAACAAATCCAATTTAAGTGTTTAACAGCCACATGTGTCTAGTGGCAACCGTACTGAATGGACAGGAGAGATCTAGGTTCTTGAAACAGAAAGCACACTTATGAATCAGTCGTCAGTTTTTCCAGGGAACTTTATCTTTGGACTGACTCATCTGCAGATATGTATTCAGAGTCTCATGTTATAAAGGGTCTATTAAATTCAAATGAGCAGATCAAGTCATTTCAAATTATGTCAATATATGGCAGAAACAGATCAAGCATGTGGACATTTGGGGTGTGCTCAGCAGTAAGGAAAGGACTGAGTCCTCTGCCCTTCAAGTCAGAGGCTGAGAAAGATCAGCAAAACTGTAGACAATAAAACCAAGAGTGCAACATCTAAACAAACCTAACTTAAAATTACCGATAGAAGACGCCCTGTGTTCTGTAAGGGACGCAGCAAGCTGACCCCCGCATGGACGTGTCGTGGACGGTCTCCTGTCTGCCTTCCTCCCAGGCATTACCTCTCCTCCCCATCCGACCCTGCCATTCCTTTCTGCAAGGAAACTGAGGGAACCTAATCGCCCACAACCTCGTTGCCCCACCCCAGACATGCTGGCCTGGCATTTAAGGCCTTTCCTCGAATGGCTACTTTCTCCCATAGAACCTCCTTGCTGTTCCCTTAAATAGATCAGGAACTTCCTACTCCTGTGAGAAATTTGGGTGTTTTCCCTCCTTCTGGAACATATCCTATGTTTTCTATGCTTGCTCCATCCTTCTGGCCTCAAGTCTAGCCTGTCCAGCTCTGATTCTCCACCCACTACAGGCCAAACTAATAATAAACACACACAAAGAAAGGCAAATGTTAAAGAAGAATGTTAGCAGTTATACATCTAGATGGAAGGTATACTGATTTTGCTGTACTAATCAATTTTTCTCTAGATTTGAGATTTTTTTAATATTAAAATTCAATAATAACATTTTGGAGAAAGTTAGGAAAAAAGACTAAGAACTCATGAAGGAAAGTGCCTTCTTGTTCACCTTTACTTCCTCAAAAGCTGAAGTCATGCCATTAGGAGAATCAAATCAGTAAATGCTCGCTGATTTGCAATGTGTTAAAATAAATGTGAACTGAAGAAAACGTGTGCTGAACTTAGGAAGCAGGCATCTGGCCTGTGGTATGCGCATCAATGGCGGCGTGGAAGGGCGCGCACAGGGGACGCTGGGCATAGAGTGCGGAGTGTGGGAAGGGGTCTTTCCTTTGTCAACTTACTGAGGCTCACCAAGGACAGCCTTTACATACACTCACTGATGCAGGAGGATTGAAAATTAACCCAAATTTTGCCTTGCGCCTGGGGAAATGATAAGAGCAGACATCTTCCTTATTGCCCCCATATTACCTGGGCCTCTGATAACAGGCCCTCCGCTGTGCTTTCTCTTAGGAAGTTCTCTCTGAAGCCCTCATGGGCTGAAGCCTCCTCCCAAGATGAGCACTGGTCACCTCTCTGTCCTGACGGCCGATCCTTGAGTGAACTCTTATGTCTGAGGAAGGGCTATTATAATTCCATTTGAAAGTGGCTGCATTTATCTTCATCTCTTGGAAGTCACATGTTTCCCTTGTCCTTGGACTGAAGGCTTCTGATATTCAATTACTCTTCGATCTCCACATCGCCTGTGTCTCCCCTCAGCCTGCTGTCCCCAAAACCATTAGGCCGAGAAAATGCTGCAGCTTGGAGGAACCAAGCCTAATTAGGCCAGGGAGAAAAGGTTTCACTAGTACTTTCAAATGCTGAGGCTTTTCTAAACTATGTTATTATTTTTCTTTGTTAAAAAGAATTCCCTAATGTGTTATATATCACTAGCGTGTTCTACTCACAGGGTCAGTGCTGCAGTTAAAGAGCCAATCAGACAGAAGTGTTTTATGACAAAAGAAAAAAGGACAGTCCAAATCCACAAAATGTGGCCTATTAAATTATTAGTGATAAAATGAATGGTCTGTGTAGAAATGGCTCAAGATTTTCAGTATGGAAAGCCCATATCAGGTTTTTTTATTATGAAAATTTTTATGTTTGAGAGAGAGACAGAACAAGTCGGGAGACAGACTCCCAAGCAGGCTCTGCCCGCACCATCAGTGTGGAGCCCAATGCGGGACTCAAACTCACAAACCATGAGATTATGACCTGAGCCAAGATCAAGAGTTGGACACTTAACTGACTGAACCACCCAGGGACCCCGGAAAGTACCTATCAGATTTAAATGTGTGTGCAAAGAAGGGAAAATTAGTCTGTCCAAGGGCCGCTCTGAGCTGATTTACTCTGCTCTAATTCCTTCATCTCCTGGGGCCTGGCCTCCTGTGGACATGGGCCTGTCTCCCAAACATGCACACACGTGTGACAGTTACGGCTGCATGTGGCAAAGCTGATAATCCCAAAGATTCCCACCCCAACCTGCAGCTGACTGGTAGGAGGACCCTGGGCAAGTTCTTCTGTTCTTCCTGCCTCACCGCCATCCCCCAAAACAGAGCTGAACTTCCCCCTGCAATATTCTGACTTTTGCTCTCAGTTCCTCCAGTGACCTCAGCATGCATCTGCAGAATACCCGCAATACCTGTCTTCCGTTATCTCTGCTGTGAACATGAATGAGTTAATGTCTGTGTCGGTCTTTGACTTCTCCAGGAAAGTACTGAAAGTTTGTTGTATTATTATCATCATTTCACCTGCACTGAGGAAGCTTGAAAGTGGCATTTGCTTCTGTCCTTCAAATGTCAACAGAGATTATGGTAAGTACATCAAGCGAATGGAAATGGCATAGGAAAGTGAAGAAAGGAAAGAATATGGGAGGTAGCAGGGTGTAATTACTTAGTATCAATCTCAAACCCGCAGGTGACATCTACACAGAATAAGCTAAGGAGACGTAATCCGTGCTCTTTTAGATTTTACCAAGTCCAATCAGATAACCCCAAAAAGACAAATTAAAAAAAAAAAAAACAACAAAAAACCGTAGACATTATGCTCCGTAAAAGGCACAGATGTACTGGGAGGAATAAGGGGCCATGAAGGACTGTCACCAGACATCACACCTCTTCCTTATCCCTGGAGGAAGAGGCTCCGAGAACGGCGTGCGTGGGGTTGGGGGGATAAAAGGTGGCACCCTTCCCCCCCAAAAAAACTGCCTTGAAGGACATTAGTCATTAAGACTAGATTAAACTGGTCTATAAACCAGCTTATTCCTCTCTCAGGCAGAAGAGGACCTGTCGTAACAGGATGTATGTTCAACTGGTGAAGGTACCTATTAACCTTCTCTTTAACCAGATAGGCTTCAACCCACCACAGCGTGGGACCGATGGGTAGGATCTGGAGTACAGCCATCACCTTGAGTGTGGACAGAGGTGGTGAGAGCATGGAATTGTATAGGGCGACGACGCATTTAGGTTTGTGACCTCGGAGGGCCGAACGCAAGGGTGGCTGTGGAAATGAAGCTCTGAGAGGGGGCGAGGGCCTCGTAAATCTAGTCTACAGCTGACTGCTCCCACTGTCGGATGGTGTGTCAGACACAAGTGCTTTCTGACTTCATTAAAGATAAATTTCCATA
Source organism: Hyaena hyaena (assembly GCF_003009895.1). Classification (NCBI taxonomy): domain Eukaryota; kingdom Metazoa; phylum Chordata; class Mammalia; order Carnivora; family Hyaenidae; genus Hyaena; species Hyaena hyaena. The sequence goes on along the minus strand of NW_024080852.1, from coordinate 1,180,066 downwards.
CAAATCAAAACCACACTGAGATACCACCTCACGCCAGTCAGAGTGGCTAAAATGAGCAAATCAGAGAACTCGAGATGCTGGCGAGGATGTGGAGAAACGGGCACCCTCCTACACTGTTGGTGGGAATGTAAACTGGTTCAGCCCCTCTGGAAAACAGTGTGGAGGTTCCTCAGGAAACTAACAATAGAACTCCCCTAGGACCCAGCAATAGCACTGCTAGGAATTTACCCAAGGGATACAGAAATGCTGAGGCATAGGAGCACATGTACCCCAATGTTCATAGCAGCACTCTCCACAATAGCTAAAACATGGAAAGAGCCTAAGTGTCCATCAACAGATGAATGGATCAAGAAGATGTGGTTTATCTATACCATGGAATACTACATGGCAATGAGAAACAATGAAATCTGGCCACGTGTAGCAACATGGATGGACCTTGAGGGTGTTATGCTGAGCGCAATAAGTCAGGCAGAGAAGGACAAATATCATATGTTTGCACGTATAGGAGGATTAGGAGGAACTTGACGGAGGACCAAGGGGGAGAAGAAGGGCGGAAATGGTGGGGGAAAGGGAGAGAGGCAAACCATGAGAGACTCTTGAATGCTGACAAAAACTGAGGACTGATGGATGTGGGGGGGAGTGGGGGATGGGCATGGAGGAGGGCACTTTGGGGATGAGCACTGAGTGTTATGTAGAAACTAATTTGACAATAAACTATTTGTAAAAAAAATAAAATAAAATAAATTTCCAATATAAGGTTTGGTGAACAAGATGCAGTCATTAAAGATGACTGTGTAGCATTATAGAAAAAAAATTATATTGTTTAAGCATCCTGCTTAAACAAGAAAACATTTCGGATTATATACACTGATCACAACTGAGCAGAACCACTTTGAAGAAATATTTCCAAATTCTGAAAATAGGGTACATTAAACATTTAGGTTACATATGAGGTGATACATATAGGGTTATATAGGATTTAAAAAAAAAAAAACTATGTTTACACATACCTCCACACAAAAACACACCCATGTATGAAAAAAAAACCTATTTCCACCCCCCTAGGCAGAATTATTGATAAATCTCAGGAGTGAGGTTAAAGTACAATTAGAAGTCGATTCTCCATCTGTTTATAGCTAAGAAGTAGCCTAGTCAGAGTCATCAGAGGACTCCGAGGCCCTGAGAGTTATGGAAGACAGGCCGTGCAAATCCCTGTGAGAGTCTGGCTCCATCTTGGTAAATTCAGCCAGACCAACTGTTCCTCTGAGGAAATGCTGTGAAATGTCCGATTCTCTAAAGATGGCGTCCTTCCTGCTGCCTGGGTCCCTGCACTGCCTCCTGACTTCCTCCACCCCAGGTCCACGTCCACTCCGTCCTCAGGAGCTCTGCCCCCTCCTCACGCCCTCCACGCTTTATCCCACCAGGGAGGTCAGTACACCTGGGCTGCAGCTCCTGTAATGATGGCAGATCTTTCTGCTATCTCTCAGCCTCAAACTGTGAGGCTCCCGAAAATGGAATCCCAGTGGTCACAGTGGCTTTTCCCTGCCTTTTTGAAAACTATTTATGGGACAGAAATAGATGGATGTTTACTGTCAAGCAGAGTTCATTAAATTATGTGGCTGTTTTTGAAATAGCATTTCATTTAATGAGAGTCTGACTACTGTCTTTTAGGAAAAAACTGCATTTGATTTAAGTCAAATGTTTTAGTATTAACAGATATGATTTGTTATATCAATAGTAATAAAACAGTGTCTTAGACTTTGTCCATAAACCTATAAATATATAGGCTTGCTCCTACTATATTTCATCATGACCTATTTTCATTTTTAATTTCCCCTTACTGATATACAATGAGAATATTTCACATTGGGAATAGCTGGCATCTTACTATATGAATATTCTAATGAGCCTGAAAATATTAGCCATCCTTAAAAACCAGCTACTTTAATTCATAATATATTTTTCCCTCCTCTAGTTACAATAATCAATCCATTTTTCAATATTCATACCATGGATCCTTTCCTGATGACTTTTGTGGCTGAACTTTCTTTGCATTAACTGTTTGCATGCAAAGTTACATATTATCCAGGCCTCAGATTTATAACTTTCTATTTAAAATCTGCAGTATCACTGTGGTGTAGAGGCATGCATATTTTGTCTTATACATTAGATGATGTCTTTTTCTCCTTTTTTTAAAAAATATTTTTATTTATTTCTAGGAGAGAGAGAGAGACAGCGTGAGCAGGGGAGGGTCAGAGAGAGGGAGACACAGACTCTGAAATAGGCTCCAGGCTCTGAGCTGGCAGTCAGCACAGAGCCCGACGCGGGGCTCGAACCCACGAACCGCGAGATCATGACCTAAGCGAAAGTCAGACGCTTAACCGACTAAGCCACCCAGATGCCCTGATGTCTTTTTCTCTTAATCAGACTTGATCTAACTTATCACAGAATTTCTAATGGGAAAGGGACCATTTTCCATCTTGTTCAGTGGTTAAAGTAGAAGCAGCTTCACCATTAAGGTGCCAACTTCAGAGTTCTGTCCACTGAACTAAGGTGACCTTAGGGAACTGGCTGGGGTCTGTACAACTTCAGAGAATGTAGACCAAGAACCACTGGTCTAATAGCCAACCCCTTTATTTCAAGGCTGGGAAGCCAACTTAAGATACGTCATCAGTCGATGACGCACGGCACCAGGATCCAAGTCTCCTGCCTTCTTGTGTCACAGACTCAAACTAGGGAATGGAATGCTGTGAAGACGGTCCAGAGTCCCGTATCGCCAGGTTGAGCAATGATTTGAGTTGTAGGCAAAGTAGGTAAATTGCTGGCAAATGTGGCAGTGCCACCTATTTTTTTTTTAGAGCTTAGTTATGACACAGAAGAAAGGGATTCTGGTAGACAGACTAATGTCATGGGCTTTAGACCAGCGGCAAACTGATTCGGAGGTTTCTCATCCTATATCTCTGAGTAGCCACAGAACATGGGGCACAAACATAAAGTGCTTAACTGAGACACTTTGTACTGTATTTTCTTATTTAAAAAATGCATTGATTCCATTCCTAAAACACTAGAGGAGTGTTTCTTTGTCCATGTTAGCCATATTAAGTAGTATTAATGGTCTGGACGGTGGGGCAGGGGGTGGGGGTGGAGAGAGAAAATGATCCAACAAATGTCCTTACTACTAAGGACACAGTTCAATACTTGGCTTTCAGCAAACACATTTTGCTACATCTGTAGAGAATGCATTAGATAAAAAGGTGAAAATTCAGCTAACCTATATTCACTTTTAATATGGGAAGATTATTTCATGGTATAGTTGAAAGACAAAATACAGACCTTACAGATCAATTTCCCTAGATTTACAAGTATTGTTGGAGAAGATGAAAAACAAATTCATTTGTAATGAATCACTATATTTGCAACTATCAGAAGGAAAAAACTTTTCAAAATATCTGACATTTTACCCCAAACATGAGGATTATACACTGTATACTGAAAAAAAATCATTCTTCAAAAACTGAGTTATAACAGTTTGACAACTCTAATATGCTAGGTAAAAACAGTCATTACTAAAATTGAACTAATTTTTAAAAATGTAAGTCAGGTGTATGTGTAGAAATAGCTTGAGAGTATCTTTTCTGTATCAGTCATAAAGAAGGAAGCAAACTACCCCATACATTGGCTGCAAGTATTCAGGCTAACAGAGTAGAAGACCCACGGCTTCTCCCGTTCCTCTGAAGCTGTCCAGTATCTTGTTGGTGATGGACTGAGAGGCATGTCTGATTTGGGCCCTCATGGGGCTCTGTGTTGATGAGCCACTTATTTCAGTCCAGTCAGTAGTGGACCAGTACTTACAACTGTGACTTCTCACTTTTCTACTCCTAATTAAAGACATTCTTATAAGAAGCAGTCTGGGAACAGATGTCTCTCCCTTACACTTCGTATAACATCGGAACGATCTGGAAAATGTGAGTTATTTCATCTGGGTTCCTTTGGGCCTCATTGATGAACACTCACCAAAACGCCTCTGATGTCTTCTGAGTGTCGGCAAATCCCTTGCTGCAAAGATGAAGGGCATTATACGCTCAATAGTAGAGTTTTGCCAAGATGTGACTATAGACTGGCTTCTACTTGGGCACTCGAGGCCATCTGAGGGATCTAGAATAACAGCTGCCTCTGATCCTGGCCTTGGGGCAATTCCACTTACAAGTGGCCAGTGAAGCCTTTTGGGCCTCAGTCTAGTAGCACTGGAGTATCCCGTTTTCCACTCATGGAGGGATGACATGGCAGTGATGCCTGTCCCCTCCCCTCAGAATCGAAGGGCCATTTCCTACAATGCATACTGCAGGGCTATGCCAAGATGTTGTAGGCATGAATCTGATAAAAATCTCTCTCTTCTGGCCCTTATTCCATAGAAGTCTTACCCTTCCAAATAAATCCAAGGATACAAACAACCTATCCCATCCCCTGAATCCCTGTCAAGGGATGAAGAAACCATCTTGGCTGACTGTGTCTGTCTTCTTGAAGAGATGTGCCTAGACTTCCGCTGGATAATAAGGAGGAGCATCCTTCAGCTCTAAGCATGATTTTAGGCATCTGGACACACCTCTGCCTGTGACAGCCTCCTGGCAATTTCAACTGAAAGAGTGACTGGTGGCTTCTTGATTCGTGACTTAAACATGCTTCAAAATTCTTCACTAAATTTGCCATTTCAGTAGGTCTTTTTCTCCCAATGGTGTCTTAACACTTAAAAATTGTTAAATCAAAAAGGAATAGTTTTTGTGTTTTTTAAAACTTGTCCCAAATGTAAACTGATTTTTAAAACAGTAGTTAATTCTTTATGGCTCTTATATGCAATGCAAGAATGGTGGTGTGTTTTAGGATTAGTTAATGTGGCCTATGTAAATGATTTTATAGGTCATGAAAAAATACATAAAATCTAAGTAAAAAGGATTCTTTTTTTCTTTAAAAGACTCATGTATTAATCATATTGAACCTTATTAGATACCTATCAGGCTTAGGGATGTAAGCTCATGACCCTCAAATGCAGAGGTTTAATGCACCACTAAATTAATACACTGGTACACTCTGCAGGCAAAGACATTAAAATTTTAACAGTGCAATTGACTGCATGTAGTTCAACCTTCAAACACGCTGCTTGTGAAAAACTGCAGAAGACATGCTCTGGAATGTGATGTATGTTACAGGGTGCTCGAATGCTAAGATAAAAGGATCTACTTTCTGTCTGGATTTAGCCAAAACCCAGGGTACAAAGGAGTTTCCACAGTCTCAGAAACAGTTCAAAGCCAGTTAGGAAATACAAAACCAGCAGAGGATGTTCTGAGCTGAGACCCTCCTGGAGAGCTAATTTATGACATTTGGAGTTTCAGAAATAGTGGTAATTATAAAAAGGAAGAAAAAAATTGCATCATAAAGGCCTGGCTGTTTTTGTAAAGCCTTTAGTAAATTTCTATTGGGTCCATTGAATTACCATTTTAAGATGCTTGAAATCTCTGACTCTTTGTGTACTACCCTTGAATTTTTTTTAACATTGTGTAAAAATTATGAGAAAGCCCCAATTACTGTAAGCTACATGGACATTCATATGCTTTATTACATACAAGAGTAATTCTTAGGGTTAGAGTGGGAAGTTGAATGCATATAGCTTGAAAAAAATTCTTAAATAGCCATTGTGTTAATCTCTTTTTAAGTACAAAATTACTGTGAAAATCAGACATTAAGGGTGATCTTTTTATGCTTATTAAAAAGAGTCATGAGTTTAAAAAGGTAAGAAACACTAGAATAAGCAGGTATTCAAGAAGAATGTTGAAAGGGGTTGCTACAATCCATTATTTGTGTGGGAATGGACTTGCTATGCTCAGCAGTCCCAGACTCTGACGTTGTAACACATACCGGCAGGGCCCCTCGCTGGAGTTAAGGCTTCACTGTATGTGCAAGTTCAGAGCCTCTGTGTTATTAGCAAAGAACTTTATTAAGATGAAAGCTATTTTAAAATTTTGCTTCAGGTTATTCTCAATTCATAGAATATAGTTTGCCAGTTTGAGAAACTCCAATAAAAACGAGATCCCCAAAGGTACCTCCCTAATTGTTTATACAATTATATGAGAGTATTAATATTAAAAATATTATTTCTGCAGTTTTCTACTACTCAGCATCATGTTAAGCCCAGGAGAAACCAGGTTTGTTTTGCCCTCCATTATACTATACATTTAGCATAGCGTCAAGTACATCATGGACTTACTATAAATATTTATTGAATGAATAAATGAATACATGAATAAAACAACCAATATACGGCCTGAGAATGACTTTGGTACCTATGACAAACAACATCTGATCTGAAACTGGGTGTCTGTTCTACAAACACGCACCTAGGCTGAGTGTCTCACTGTCAGAGATTCGTCCAGAAGGCCAAGACACAAAGCAACCACACTCCTTTGGTATCGATTCCCCCTGAACTTTGAAATCAAGGATCTTTTACTGACTTCAAAAGAGACCCACCCCTTTCTGAGAGCTCAGCATTTTCTTAGGTGGTGATTACTAACTGAAGCATACCAACCCCAGGTTTTCCAGAACTTACTATCACGTCTGGACTGCCCTACCATACCCAGGGGTGGAGAGGAACACTAAGCCTCAATGGCGAGACCCGAGCTACCCGTTCTCTCTCCCTCTCCCCTGTGAGATTATTAGCAACTTCAGATGATCTTTGATCTGTAAAGTACCACACATCGATGGATAGAACTCTTAGAAATATTACTGTGTCTCTGAGAAATTGAGTGTACTGTTACGCTTTTCATTTTAGCACACTAATGTAGAAGTCATGACTCTCCCTTGCTGGTATCAAGGTGTTTCCCTCACCGGATGTATGAAGCACTTTCTCTAGGGCTCAATGGTTTTACTACTGGAGGAAACATACCATTAAATTCTCCTGTCAGGCAGCAAGGAGAAGAGAGATTCATTATTTAAAGAGAGGCAAGTAAAGGTTTACTATATAATCCATCAATGTTAATACACCTTTGTTTCTCTTATCAGGGAAACTGCCCCTCAAATACCTTTTAGGAACAAGGAAATTTCTGGGATAGAAACAATAATCCTAAAAGGTATGCACACCCCGACATACCATTAATCATAATGTTTATCATGCCATAAAGTTATACATTTATAAGTTTAAATTCTCCTTAAATTCTCTTAGGCTAAAACAGCCAGTATGAATAATAGGTATTCACAGTAGGTTTACTATGTTTCTAGATAGTTCCCTGGAGTAACTAATGGAATGTCTCGGCCAATGTCCTGCATGATTTGAACTCTGATTCTAGATTTGAAAAGATATGCAACGTGCTTGATGTAATGGCTGGTTCTCCCATCAATGAAAACGGAAGAACACTGGGGTGACATCCAGCCTCGGGTCGCTGTGAGAGCCCACATGAGTCCCTTATCCTGTTTGGGCCTCAGTGTTAAGGGTGTAAAATAGGAAGTTTGTGTCTTAGGTCAGAGAGGCCCCACTGCTGCTTGACCTCCACAGCTTGGGTTTACCTTCTGTGAGGCTGAATATTTTATTATTATTATTATTATTATTTTTTAATGCTTATTTATTTTTGAGAGAGACAAAAGGCAGAGGAGCGGCAGAGAGAGAGGGAGACACAGAATCCAAAGCAGGCTCCAGGCTCTGAGCTGTCAGCATACAGCCTGATGCAGGGCTCAAACTCACAAACCGTGAGATTATGACCTGAGCTGAAGTCGGATGCTTAACCCACTGAGCCACCCAGGTGCCCCATGTAACATGGTTTAAAAAGTAATTCCTTTACAGTACAGCGTACACTTCCATTTTCATGCCTGAAATGTATTCCTACAAATTCCCTTACCTCCATCTCATTATTCTTTCAGGTCCTACATTCTTTTAACTAAAGGAACAATAGGTCCTAAATAGAAGGTCATTGTAACCTTCATAATAATAAAGTGGCAAGAGACTGAATACACAGTCAACGGTAAGACCATATATGAAATAGAAGTCCGACACACAAGCTGCAGACACCAGCCCAGGGGGCCAGCCTGCAGACTTGCAGGAAGTCAGACTGCTATTTCCATGAACAATCCAGGAAGCCAAACAAGAATTCAGTGATAACTGGCCCCAAACAGGCAGGACATGATTAAGATTGATAGCTTCCCTAATTTTTGCCTCTGTGTCTGACTTTAAGACCAAGCAAAAGAAGAGCCAAACATGCTCCTCTAACCAACCACGTGGGCTCCAGTTTCTCCAGACAGACCCCGGTCAGGGCAGACCGGAAGGCTTCCATTTTTCTCATCTAACATTTTCCAATTCCCTTCCTGCCTTTGAGTCTTGGCCAAAATGAGTCACCCTACAGGTAACTTCGAATAGTCTGCTTGTTCTCGTTTGGTTGATGTTCATTTATTTCCACAGTGAGAATTACAAAGGACACAGAGAAAGCTCTCAACCTCAACTGACTCCTCGGTTGAAGCAATCTTTCTGTGTCTCCTTGGTTAGTTATTAGGTTCTTGATGGCTACTATTTAAACTCCCGCACGTCTAAGACACCTTACGTGTCTATACACCTGTCACTTACTAATACTTAATACTATAGTAATCTACTCATCTACTCGGGGCACGTGCCCCTACCCTGACCTCTCGGCGAAAACCGAAGCCCAGAATAACTGCTTTAGCCTCTTGTCAGTATTCACTCCAAACACCTCTAGTTTCATCCATGCAGTTCCCCCTTTTCAGCCGGTCACGACAGAGAAGGAAACATTTCTCGGCCCAGTGCCGTGGGTCCTGCCGTTCTCTACCTTCCCACAGCTTCGACCCCAAGAGTTCGCCACTCTCACCTGTTCCTTCAAGCGCTTGCCATCTCTTTCTTTCTGAGAGTACTCAGATGCGGTCAAGTCTCTATCATCATAAACTCTGCCACCCATCATTCTGTCTCTCTTCCCCACGTTAGAGCCCAGACCCGGGAAAGACCCCCTCTCCTATTCCCACCCAGTCTACAGTGGCTGCAATGCAGGTCCCACATCACTTAACCCACTGAAACTGTGCTAAGATCACCAATGACTTTGTTCCTCCCAAAGACAAAGTGTGTTCTTGGCGCCTGCTGCTGTGACGGATGTGTGGCTCAGACTCCTCGATTTTCTCACTCCGAGAACAGCGCTGCGTGTCGATCTGTGATCTGGCTTTAGCGTTACCTGAATCCTCCCTTCTAACCCTCACAGCAACCACGTAAACGCCGGCCTTATTCCTGTCTGGAGATGAGGGCTCACAGAAGGGAAGTCTGTCCCCGCAGAAGCCACAGCTGATGCCAGTGCTCCTCTCCGTGGTCCACCCTTGCTCTCCCTGCGGTAACAGTGGCGGTAGACAGGAAAGTCTCTTGAAAACCCCAGGTTTTTTGCACATTTCCTGATGCATGCATCGAAAGCACAATATATGTTGAGTATTATTCTTCTGCCACTTAAGACCATGCCTTACCCTTGGAATATACTCAATAAATTCTGACCAATTAAATGTGTCCAGAGAGGTCAGAACAATGATGCTATAATAACTGTATGTGCTGAGAGGCGGCACCTGCTTTAAACCTCGCTGGGGTTTCAAGGCAAGCAGGGCCATTCTTCATGTCCTGGAAATCTCCAGAAGCCTTTACCTGGTCACACCGATTTTAGAAACGAATAAGCAAAACCTCCTTATTTTTCCTTTGTCCTAAAAATGTACTCACTCATTTCTAAAAAGGCAAAATTATAGACCGGTAACTAGGTCATCTTTTTGGGAAAAATATTTACCTTTATCTCATTATGGCAAATACTGGTTGGTAGGCGTGAATGAAGGGGGAGAGCGGTTAAGGCTTTCCTATTATCGTACAGGTTTAAATACTGAGATTCATGAGATTTAACTTTGGAAATCTGCTACTGAGGGAAAATGAAGTGTAATTACAGAGTTGAACAAAACAAAAGAGGACATAGGAGCAGAGATTTACTGATTCGCTATCTTGCCTTCCCTCCCACTGGAATCAATTTATGGCGGGGCTGGAGGAGAAAGACAGCTGGAGAACAATAGGTCGTTAACACAAATGATAAGGAAAGGAACTCCCCTCACATTTCAGGAACTGAGCCAAGGGAGGAATGAGAGCAGATACTGTATTTGCACCACACTGTAACAGTGCTCAGGGAATCGTCAGAGCTCCTCAAAAATCCCTACCAAAATAAAGCATTAGTATCTGCCGTCCTGTCTAAATATTGTTAAATGCTTCCCCAAAAGCCCCAGAAGATAGTTGCTAGTTTGCCACGAAGCCCTATAAAGAACTGCTTACCGCCTGGGAGATGTTTTTCCTTAGTGGAAGAGCAAGGAGATAGGACAGGATACATGCTGTTAAAGACACTGTTACTTTAATGATGCTGCCCTTAAGGAAAGAAAATTCTACCAAGAGGAAAAAAAAAAAAACAACAAAAAACCACAGGAAACAAAGAGTTCACTAGGTGCCGACTTGAAACAAAGAATGGATTTCCGGCTTGAAATGCAGTACAGGCAAAAATTTGGCAAGAAGCCTATAAATTAAATAAAAGGAGTTTATCTAATGTAGAGGGGAAAGGAAAAAATCACCTAGATGAGCTGCCCAAAGCAGGTACGGTGGACGGATGGATGGCTTTCTGGATGCCACACTGAGGTCATATGGATGTTCCGAAATTCTCATGGAAGCTGGCTGGGAACACATCTTAGGTCCTGGATACTGACAGAGAGCAAAATCCCTTCCAAACAGCAGGATTCTACTGATTCTAATATTCTATCTATCTAATTCTGATTCTAAATATCATTTTTTAAAATGTTTATTTTGAGAGAGAGCGCGCGCATAGGTGTATGGGGGGGGAGGGGCAGAGGGAGAGGGAGAGACACCCAAGTAGGCTCCACGCTCAGCACAGAGCCGGACACGGGGCTAAATCCATGAACCACGAGATCGTGACCGGAGCCAAAATCAAGAGCCAGATGCTTAACTGACGGGGCCACCCGGACCCCCCCCCCCCAATTATTAGTAATTTAAACTCATAACTCTGAGGAAGGGTGTCCTTTATTTCAGTGAATATTTTTAAAGATGGGAAGACAGAAAAACTAAATTTCTGGAAGATCATAAAACCAAAAAGTGCTGAATTCAGTAACATAAGGGGTCCTCAAAGCTATGTTGGGAGCAAAGGGGGAAATAAAAAGAGCTGATTTGTGCCTGGAGAAGATGATGCAGCATCAGTGACTCAGCTGAAACTTCCCTTTACTCTCCCCGTGAGGGCAATGGTGTGCGGGGCTGTCTGTGGGAAGCTGGGCTCCAAGGATGGGGGGTTGTCAGAATCGTTGCTGGACTCAGGTCTTTGAAAACAAGGTCCAGCAATGCCTCCTGAGTGACGGCTGCCTTTCAGAAATTGTTTTATTTTTGTATACTGTCGAGAATAACACGAGGAAATATGGGCAAGGGATTACACAGACAGATTGAGTCCAATGTTTTGAATACTTTCTCAAAGAGCACTTATCATTGGCTCCCTGGGAGGCCCTGAATGACAAAGGATTCTGCTCTTGCTGTTGTCTTGTTCACGGATGTATCAATGCCTTGGAATAAAGCCAGTGAGATTGATCTGTAGATGACAAAATACTCGGAGAGGTAAACTTAAAAGAGTCAGGATCCACAATGATCCTGGTAACTTAAAGCCTGTACAAGCCAGACAGTGGGAAGATTATATACTTTAAAAGGGTGAATTTTACGGTATGTGAATTACATCTTGCCAAAGCTGTTCTGTAAAAAAAACAAACAAAAGCAATAGGAGTATGTTTAACTGGAAAATGTAAAGCCACGTATAGGAAAACAAACATTGTGGACAGGAAAAGTTTCACTGGTGACAGTCCCAGGAGTTGGTGACAGTCCTGGGGGCTGAGGAGAATGCAATCAGTATCAGTAGTCAGGCAGCATGGTCTACTGGAGTCTAAGGTTGAGGTGCAGACATATGATTAATCCTGAGCACTTAATATGTTCACAAAGAGTAGATGCATAGTCAGTACTTGTTGGGGCGCCTGGCTGGCTCAGTTGGTTAAACATCCAACTCTTGATTTTGGCTCAGGTCATGATCTCAATGATTCATGGGTTTGAGCCCCGCATCAGGCACTGCACTGACAACAAGGACCCTGCTTGGGATTCTCTCTCTCTCTGCCACTCCCCTGCTCATGTGCTCGCTCTCAAAAGAGAAAAAAAAAAACCTTTACTACTTGTTAAGTAAACATGCTGCTTAAAAAGACAGCACAAGGAAAACTAAAAATCTAACACAGGCTTACGGTACAAAAGCTTAAGTATAGGAGTTCTTTTCTAATTAAAAAAATCTAACATAGAAAGAAGACTAAAGCAAACCCCAAAATGTTAATAGTGTATTAGAAGATTGTGATATTCGTATTTTATATTTTTGTCTGTTTTCCTTGAATTCTGCTTGTAGGATGGGGGGAGAGAAATCTCTACTGTCCCCTTCCCCGAGGCTGTTTGACACGCAGTTTGTATTCCCCCAAAATTCATGTCAAGATCCTAACCCCCAAGGTGATGTTTTAGGGGTGGAGGTCTGGGACGTGATTAGTTCATAAGGGGCAATAGTCATTCAGAGTCCTCGTGAATGGGATTCGTACTCTTATAAAAGAGGCCCTAGGGAGCTCCCTACATAGCAAGAAGACTACCTTCTGTGAACCAGGAAATGGATTCTCACTAGAAACCAAATCTGCCAGCACCCTGATCTTGGCCATCCCAGCTTCCAGAACTCTGAGAAATCCTTGTTTATAGGCCACTTATCCATAGTACTTTGTTACAGCAGCCCAAACGAAGACACAGAGTATGGTAAAACACTGATCCTCTTTAAAATTATGTATGCTACTTCAGGGGCGCTGGGTAGCTCAGTCGGTTAAGCGCCTGACTTCTGCTCAGGTCATGATCTCACTGTTCTCAGGTTCGAGCCCCACATGGGGCTCTGTGCTGACAGCTCAGAGTCTGGAGCTGCTTCAGCCTCTCTCTGCCCCTCCCCCACTCATGCTCTGTCTCTCTCTCTCAAAAATAAACACTAAAAAATTAAAAAAAAAACTACGTATGCTACTTTGTCTTATCTTCATATTTTAAAGTGTATATTTGGTCTTTTCTCTTCCCCTATACTGCAGTCACTTTGATTGCAGACATGACATTTCATTAGCCTGCTACACAGACTGATGACAAAGAACAAACAGCAAGTCCCACTGCCTCCTCTTGCAAATGCTAATATAACTAAACTGGGGGAAAGGACAGAATTTTATGCATGGAGTTGCTCTTACTTTCCTAATTTGATACCCTTGACATATTTTCTGTAAGCAAAGATAATGGACTCAGAAAAATTAACACTATGACTTAAAGTTTAGGCTAGATGCAATTCCAGAAGTCTCCTCTTTTCTCTCGTTGGAGAGGAAAAGACATTCTGTTGGAACTTTCCTTTCAGTGTGTGTGATGGGTAATTTATCTGCTGTTACCACGACCTCCCTGAGGGAGGACTGTCTGTCCGAGCACCGGCTCTACTGCACGCGATGCCACCCCTCTCTCTGGTACCGGAGTCAGCACAGCAATAAACAGACGGAAACAAAGACCACCTGCTCAGGTGAGGCACCTGCCACAAGGGCGATGGGAGAAATATCCTAAGGTCTTTACTTCTGGACAAACTTAGAAGGGAGCTGGCTGTTTATCTTCCATAGTTATGGGTATTTTCTGGGCCAATGGCTGCTAAACAAAGCATAGTCTCTGGGACTTTAGGAATTTGTATTGGTAAGAGGGTATATTTCTCCCATTGGTCATGAAAGTGAACCAGAGGTTAGCAACTACCACCTCCAGCCTTGAATAGCCTGTTGAAATTGTTGGCTTATCTAGAAGGGCATTAAAATTAATCACAAAAGAATGCAAACCCACAACCCACCAACCCTATTCCCTTTCTCTTTTTTTAATTTTTAAGGTTTTTATTTCTTTATTTTGAGAGAGAGAGGTAGAGAAAGAACATGCAGGGGAGAGGTGAAGAGGGCAGGTACCGAGGATCCAAGGCAGGCTCTGTGCGGACAGCCAAGAGCCTGTGCGGGTCCCGAACTCACAAACTGTGAGGTCATGACCTGACCCGGCATCAGACACTTAACTGACTAAGCCACCCAGGCGCCCCTGACCCTATTCTTTTTCTAAGCCACACTTCATCTCTCTCATTTTCCATTTCTAAGAACTACATCCAGAAGAGCTTTAATGGGAGAATGGGAGAGGAATCCAATGCCAGGTGAACCAAACCTCCATCATCTTACTGTCAGACATGTTTAAGCAAATCTGACAGTGTGTGGCCATGTGAGCAAACTGCTTTAGATGGCTTGACGAGTCCAACCAAATCAGCTCAGAAAAAGGAGTCTAAGGAGTCAAAATAGAGAATTCAGGTTGCACGCATAGGCCACAATTCACCTTAGCCCCAAGACTCAGGCAAAATATTCCTAATTATAAAGTTCTAAGGACATATTTAGTCACTAGAGATAGATATTTAGTTTAAGATTTAAAAACAAATTAAAATAAGCTAATACCAATTTGCGGTAGGTGGAGCTGCAGAAAGGTATGATGGATGAATTTGAATAATTATAAATGAATTCATTTAAGAAAGCAAATGTACCCTAAAATTCTTTAAAATGGTTTGTTTCTCCAAATTGTTTAAATGACCCATTGTTTACTCTGCTATGCAAATTCTTTCTCTTTAGATAATAAAAGGGTTGATGAATAATCACACAATCCAAATTAGTGACATTTAATTTAAAGAATCATTAATCATACCACCTCAAATGTTACAATCATGAACATTAGAAGCAACAAAGTCCTTTGTCCTATCCAGCCCTCATGACTTACTCTGGATAAGAATGTGACCCTTTGTAATTACAGGTGACACATTCTGAATCTACTTCTGAATTTGAGAATTAGCACCAAAGTTCAGGACAAGAAACTGTGACCTACTCAGGTTTCTCTGTACGTCCGGCTCTCCTCTATTTACCAGCCACAGTATTTCACCTGCCGTTGGCTGTTCCAGTCTTTCCCTAAAACCTACTACTTACCTTAAAGCAATTACTGTTTGCAATGCACCACTCATTGTGCTTTCTGTGCAAAAGGTGTATTCTTGGTTGTGCAAACATCGGGAGAAGAGATGGTCTGTAAGTCTTTCCCCATCTAAGTAGTATTCCACAACAAACTCAAATGTTACCACTAACGGTTATGCTTTGGCACATTATCTTCTGACACACACATTTGTGGGCCTAGAGAGAACCTGATGAAGAAAGATTTTAATTCCAGAGTATTAAGCAATAGGGAACCATTGTATAATTTTTTATAAGGGCTGACTGGATGAAAGCGGTATTTTAGGCATCCCTGACAACCACGATAGAGCATACCAAACTAGGAGCTGGAAGACAGTACTTTTGCATTAAACCAAAATACCCTGTTGCTCTACTAAAATGTAACTATTTATCCTTTGTTAGCAAAAAAAAGCCCAGGCTTTAAATGATTTTTCTGAAAGCTTGAACTATTTATGTTGACTGATGTAGTCAACTGCCCACGTGAGAATATGATGCTTGAGAATGTCTGCCTGGTGTTTAATGGCTCAGTCCAGAAGCTCGTGATCAGCAAAGCACTGATCTCCGCTCTTGTGACTAATATAGCTGCATTCGTTCATTTTTCCAACAAATGTTTTCTGC
The DNA here is from genome assembly GCF_003009895.1 of Hyaena hyaena. NCBI lineage: Eukaryota > Metazoa > Chordata > Mammalia > Carnivora > Hyaenidae > Hyaena > Hyaena hyaena. The sequence continues at coordinate 1,164,316 of NW_024080852.1, read as the reverse complement.
AAAAAATGTTTTCAAATACCTACAGCTATAAGTGAAAGCTGATCAATTAAAAAAAAAAAGTACCAATAGTGAAGAGGTTTCTACAACTTGATCATTTCTTGAGTAGAGCAATTAGAGGATGGAGACGTGAAAGCCAAAAGCAGTAGCTGTGTCACAGGTTAAGACTGTTGAGACATGAGTGATTTAAAAACTGAAGTTTTTGTCTTCAAAAAATTCATTTAAAGACATTATAAATTTACCTATATTATCTTGAAAAAAACTTTTTTTTAGTGTTTGTTCATTTTTAAGAGAGAGACAGAACGTGAGCAGGGGAGGGGCAGACAGAGAAGGAGACACAGAATCTGAAACAGGCTCCAGGCTCTAAGCTGGCAGCCCAGATCCGGAAGTGGGGCTCGAACCCACAAACTGTGAGATTATGACCTGATCCGAAGTCAGATGCTTAATGGACTGAGCTGCCCAGGTACCCCTTCCCTATATTATCTTACTATCTATCACAGAGGCTTTCCTGGGTACAAAACTTGGTACAATCCTGCAGGAACTTTTGAGAACAGAATATCCTTCTCTGTCCCTTGACATGGGCTTGGCTGTGTGACTGTTTTGGCCCATGGTAGGCACATGGAGAGGACAGTATGCCAGGTCAGGCCTTCAGAGGCTCTGCACATGTCTACCTGCCGTCTTGCGTGCCTGCCAGTACACGGAGCAGAACGTGCTAGCGCTGAGTCCAGTGGGACACATGAGGAGCATGGCCATCTGGATGGTTCACAGGTCTCTTTTTAGAGGCAGAGTGGCTCCACGCCGGGTGCCACGAAACTGGTGAGGTTTTAGATTAGCCTAATTGTACCAGAGATGCAGCCACATGAGTGATAGCCATGACTGTGGTTTTAAATCCCTGAGTTTTGAGGAAGCAACAGCATGGCATGTCTGTCCCAACAGCTAATGCATACAGTGGCAAAACATTATTGGAATTGAAGTTTGCAAGCTCTTATTTGAATGGAAATGTGCCCCCCGCCCCTGTTGCACCGTTGCACTAGGCATGACACCATCACATAGAGAAGTTAAGTCTGTGTGATTTTGTGCCCTGTTAATTGTTTTCAGCAATTTGTAGTTCTTGGTTTATCTGTCTTGGCTTCCCACTGCCTTTCATGCTTCTTGTTAGTGTGTGCGTGTGTGTAGTTTTCTACTCTGGAAATGTTTTTTCCCACTTTTCTGACAGTCTGTTTTCCTTTCTTGGAAACCTAAAGTCTTTTGAATAATGGTCTCTTTCTCTAACATTTCTTTCTACCTTAAGATCCATACCAACTTTGAGGGGAAAAGGAAACAGTAATAATCTGTTGTTATTATTCTTACTTTTTGACAATTTAGGGAATATCTGCAGAAACTTGCTGTGCTTTTTTTAAAAATAGAAGTTTATATATCAGAATGCATGAATGAGAAATGCAAAGTCAGAAACTTACCCCATGAAGTGCTTTGGACACTCTGACAGCTACAATTTATCAACATAAATTACTGTGCTTAGCTGCAAAGCCTTTGTCATTGGGAGACAGGACGCTTCCTAAATTGCCCACTGCCCTCTTTAATAATCATCTTAGTTTTCACCATCCAGATATCACAGGATAAAAGACACCTGGATGCAGCCGGAGATAGAAAAATTCAGATTTTATGGCCATCACTGTAAGCGTCTGTTTGCTACTCTCTTCGTCTTCAGATTAGTCTTTTCCCCTGTGTCTACATGTGGCAATAGATTACTTAGGCCAGAAGACGAAGCTTAGCAGTAAACATGTCAACCTGTCCGCGATCTCGCTTTCCTTTTAATCAAAGAAAAGACCTCACAGAATTCACTGCTGGCCTCTTAGTGGCGCCTTCCGGCAGCAGCAGGGGAGGGAACCCTTTATCCACTAGCATCACACCAGCAAAGTGACTGTAAAATGCCTACCTTTACTACATGCTTCTAAAGGTACTATCAGTTGTTAAATAGTATGGCTAAGTGTATTCAAACTGCTTTAGACAATTTAAGCACTATTTTTTTCATTTTATTTTTAAAAAAGTATCAATCTACCTTTTTAGAGATATTTGAGATATATTACCACACAGTAGCAGAGGTGCATACATAGTCATAAATATCCAGTTGGGTTGTTTTGCATATAGGTGAATTCCGGGGGCCTTCTCTAAGAAACCTGTAGACCCGCTTAACTCCAAAGCCCGTGCTGTGCTGCACTGCGCTGCCTTTGAAGGGAGCCCCTAGCCACACAATCCTCTCCTAGAAAGCCAGTTTTAAGACTGCTATCCATAGTGTCAAATTTTGGAGCTACTTTCCTCCAGGATTACAAGAATAGAAACTTCTGGTTCAGGAACTGTAAAACAGGCTTATTAAGAATCAACAATCTACAGATTTCCTAAGCTTTTGGCCCTTATAAGCTGTGCCACAGCCTAAAGAGGGCTGTGGAGGGAAGACCAAAGTTACTTACAGCCAGTCTTTGAGTCCCTGCAATTTCATTAGCACCTCAACAGATGTACTGCAGTCTCCAGCTTCAGTAAAGCAAGGTCAGTGGTCAGGGGCTGATACACAGAATGACAGCTGCCCCAAGATGTCCATCTCCCAAATTCCCAGGACCTGTGCCTATGCATGTTACCTGGCCCGTGGGGGACAGGCTGCAGGTGATCCAGGTGAGCCCAGTGCAATCACAAGGGCCCCTTAAAAGTGGAAAAGAGAGGCAGAGGAGGTCAGAATGACACAGTGTGAGTTAGACTTGGTCTAGCATCGGTAGCTTCAAAGATGGAAGAAAGCCAGAAGCCAACGAATGTCGGGTGCCATCAGAAGCGATTCTGACCCAGATTCTCCAGAAGGAAACATGGGTAAGCTGACATGATGATTTTCGCTCAGTGAAACCCACTTTGGAATTTCTGAGTTACAAACCTGTACAATGAGAAATGTGTGTTGTTTCAAGCCAAAAAGTTCGGGGCGATCTGCTACAAAATCCATAGGAAATTAATACAGGCTACCATCTGAATTATGGGTAACTAAGAGACAAGAATTTTAAATATAAAACCACATCTTATTTAAAAAAAAAAAAAAAAAAGCTTCATACCAGAACAGAAAAGCACAAGCAGTCAAAGAAAAAAATAAATCAGACTTCATCAAAATGAACAAAATAAAAATTTTAGTTCTTCAAAGGACAGGATCAGGAATATGAAAAGACAGCCCGCAGGAAAAAAGTATTTCCAAATCATAAATCTGATAATTATGGATCTATTAATCAGAATATACAAAGAACACTCAACAACAGTAAAAAAACAAACAAACAAAAAAAACCCAAAAAACACTCACAACACAACTTCAAAGAGGGCAAAGGTTGTGAAGAGGTATTTCTCCAAAGAAGACATACAGTTGGCCAACAGGCATATGAAAAGATGCTTTGTGCCACTGATCATTAGGAAATACAAGTCAGCACCACAGGCAGATACCAAGGGACACCCATTATGATGGCTATTTTAAAAAAATGAAAGGAAAATGTTGGTGAGGATGTGGAAAAAATGGAACCTTTACACATTGCTGGTAGGAACGTAAAATGGTACAGCTGCTGACAAAAGCAGTGGGCAGTTTCCCCCCAGATTAAATATGGAATTACAATATGATATAGCAATGCCACTCCTAGGTATACACGCAAGCGGAATAAAAAATGTCAGTTCAGGCAACATCTTGGACATGGATGTTCACAGCAGCATGAGTTATGACTGACAAAAAGTGAAAACAGCGCAAATGTCCACGAACATATATGGACACACGACATGTACTGTAACCATATGAAATGGAATATTACACAGCCATGAAAAAGAGATGGGGCACTCTTACCTGCTACCACATGACTAAACCTTAAAAATTTTATGCTAAGTGAAAGAAGCCAGACACAAAAGGCTACATACGTGATCCTCTTTATATGAAATGACCTAAAGCGCAAATCCATAGAGATGAGAGATGAGCGGTTGCCAGGGGAGGGGAGGGTGAGGTACTGGGGCTGACTGCTGATCGATTCAGGGTTTCTTTCTGGCTGATGAAAATGTTCTGCCCAGCACAGTGAACATACTGAAAACACTGAGTTATATACTGCAAAGTGGTATGTTTTATGCAACGTAAATTATATCTCAATTTAAAAATGAAAAAAACAGAACCCATCTGCCTAAATGAATTTACAGCTTAAAACTAAATATCTAGATAGTAACCATTACCTTGTCATCTTGAGTTAAACGGACACTGTCATTTGACTAAATCTGTGTTTTTTCCCCTTGCACTTAAAACTCCCCAGATGCTGTCCTTGATCTTATTATGAACCCAACTCCAACCAGAATGAGAACATTACTTCAGTGTTTTTAATTCCTTCAGTTGATCTTTCTGGAGGGCTTTCTCCATTTTAGTTTCAAGTCACCACTCTGCTTGAATTTTTGCATCTTCTTACGTCTGATCCCAAGAGGCTCCATTCCTGCAGCACCCCCCCTCCTGCAGCACCCCCCCTCCTGCAGCACCCCCCCCCGCAGCACTCTCCCCTCCCACAGCAACCCCCTCCCGCAGCACTCTCCCCTCCCGCAGCACTCTCCCTTCCTGCAGCACCCCCCTCCTGCAGCACCCCCCTCCTGCAGCACTCTCCCTCCTGCAGCACCCCCCGCCTATAGCACCCCCTTTCCTGCAGCACCCCCCTCC